>NC_056737.1:699750154-699850154 GCF_019279795.1 Protopterus annectens | reverse complement strand
GGGTTAAGGTAAGTGGACAGCTAGTAGTGTATGTAAAGTTTAGTTTAGGTTTAGGTGTAGGATTTTAAGTGTATGTGTGTGAATTGCTGTTTTTTGTGTGTGTTTGTGTTGTGTGTATGTTTCTCGGAATACTGATTTTTTTTTTTCCCTGGGGAAAAAATCACTATTCTGACTGTTCGATGTTTGCAGATTTCGATGTTTAGGGTTCGATATTATAACATTCGATCTTTGTAGATTTCAATGTTATAATATAGACCCGAATTCCAGGTGTATTCCTAAAATATGGTATGTACATACATTAAATATCTTAAATAAATAAATATATGTGTGTGTAAATTATATATACATTATGTATATATATATCTATCTATATATATATATATATATATATATATATATATATATATATATATATATATATATATATATATATATATAAATAAACACATGTGCACTACTAAAAAAAAAAAAGAGCATGGAAAATTTGGACTAAAACTAAACATCAACCAGACCTCCAAAAATATAAAGAACTTAGAAATCTTGCCAAAAGTCACATAAATAAAGATAAGAAAAGCGTCTATAATAATCCATCTTCTACCTTTAAATCCAACCCTAAAAAGTTCTGGCACTCTGTAAATCAAATATTGCACCCAGGTACGCAAGCCTCCCCTAACTCTCATCCTGACAAAGCACATGAGGAAACTGCCTCCATATTTAACAACTACCTCATAGACTCAATATCCAAATTACTAAATCAAGACACAAACCATCCCACCAACAATAATAGACCTAATAGCTCAAACTCTTCCATCAGTAGTAACCTTACCACTACCTTCTCCCTCTATCTAAATTAAAACCTTGCTCCACATCCATAAACAACATTCCCTCCACATTCCTTCAGGCTGCTGCTGATGTTCTTGCTTTCCCAGTTTCTATTCTAATAAACCATTCTATTATGGAACCTACAGTCCCTTCCACCTGGAAGCAATTTTACACCCTTCCAATACACAAAGGAGGAAACTCCACAGATATAACTAATTTTAGACCCATAGCCATACTCTCACCACTCTCCAAAATTCTGGAAAAATGTATACACAATCAAGTCTTACACTACCTTCTGCAAGAAAATCTACTCACACCTACCTAACATGGCTTTCGTCCCATGCTCACCACTACAACAGCTCTCCTGTCTTTTCTAAACTCTGTATCACTAAGTAGAGACAGTAACAAACTTATTTCCTGTCTCTTCATTGACCTCTCTAAAGCCTTTGATACAGTCACTAATAAACTTCTTCTCCTTAAACTAGCAAACTTACACTTCTCTCCATCCACCATATCTTGGTTTAACAGATATCTCTCTGATAGACTCCGATCAATCAAATGGCTCTCAGCTTTCTCCCCTCTTCTTCCTGTTAAAATGGGTGTTCCACAAGGTTCCATCCTTGAGCCACTTCTTTTTAATATCTCTACCAACCTTCTCTACTCTTTCTGTTCTGGATCCTCACTGATACAATACACAGATGATTCTATACTTATCACTATTGCTGAATCACCAACTCAACTAAAATCAGACACACAGTCCTCTTATAACTCTGTAGAAAACTGGATATCTGAAAACCAACTTATCCTTAATCCAAAGAAAACCAAATTACTACTCTTTCTCCCTAAAAACCTTAACCACGTAATGTCTTCCTTCTCCATACTGTCACAAAATAATACTCAAATAGAGGTGGACACCAGCACAAAACTCTTAGGTGTTACTATTGATGATAGACTAACCTTTGATTTACCACGTCAATAATTGCATCTGAAAAACACATCTCAAACTAGGTCTCCTCTATAGAAACAAAAAATATCTTACCAAAACAGCAAAACTAACTCTTTCAAATGCCTACCTCTTACCCACTTTACTTTATAGCTCCCAAATACTTACCTGCCTCAACACTGGACTACTAAACAAGTTAGAAACAACTTACAACAGGATTGCCAGATTTGCTGCCCAAAATTCTTACAAGTCTCATCTCTGTCTCTCACTAAAAGAACTAAACTGGCTAGAATTACCTAACCTGCTTTGGTATAATCATTTTCAGATTATTCATTCCATTCTCTACCAACCCGCTTTCTGTCCAACTATCTCATCTCTAATCTCTCATTAGCTACCCACTAGATTACTCTGCAGTTCTGAACAAGGCCTACTAAAAATCTACAAACCAAGGACCAAAATGGGTCACCTAGTCTATAGCTTTAACCCTTCCAAGGCCTGGAATAGCCTACCACTAGATATAAGATCCCTTGAAAATCCCAATCAATTCAAAACCGCTACAAAAAATATCTTCATGAAAAATGGACCTGCCAATGTAATTATCCCCCATAAACACTCCCCTATAACCTTCTACTTCTCTTCTCTCTTCCTTCCCTTCAATAAACAAACTTACTACTTCATCTTCTCCTCTTGGTACATCACTGTACAAATATAACTAGTAAAATATTTCAGCTTTGTAACTATTGCACTATTATGTATATAATATGTAATTATGAATGTATCCCTCTGATGAATGTATTTTTATGTATTTCACTTGCCACAGTTTAATGTATGACACTGTAATGCAATAATGTGTGGTACTGATGAATGTAATGTGTGGCACTGTAATGCAGTAATCTGTGGTACTGATGAATGTATTTCTATATGTATTCAATACGTAAAATTTCTATTTTCCTCTGAAAATGGGCATTTGTAGCCCAGCTGGACAAAAACCCGGTCAACGAATATAAAATAATAAAATAATAATAATAATAATAAATATAGTAAGTAACCGCTTGGGCACCCTGTTGAGCTTTGCCCCTTACACACACGGTAGTGCAATCTCAGAGTTGGTATATTTAGTTAAGGATGTAGGAGGGGCAGCCCCCCTACATAGGGGGGGTGTGGGGGTGAAGTCCCTCACATGGGTGGGTTTACTTTCCTTCGGTTTTACTATTTTTCAGGATGGCCAAGTGGTTACTTACCTGGAGTGGGAAGTCTGTGTTCCAGGATGTCGGTGTTCTGAGGTTGTTGGCCTTTTTGTCTCGGCTAACTGAAAGTCGGGTAAGTGAACTTTCAGTCTACTGAAGTAGATCCATATATATATATATATATATATATATATATATATGTAAGCTTACATATATCCAGATATATCTATATTCAAGTGCAATTTAGATCTAATCAAAACTATGAAATTAACCAGTAGCCTGGAAGCATATAACTTATTTGAAAAATAAATCCATGACCAGTAATCCACACTCATATACAGGATTTTAATTAAACTCCATAAAACAACTAACATTATGGTCAGTGTATTCGGTTACTTAGATCTATGGATGGGAAACAGAAAATTTACCCCAGTACTGCCACCTATACTTCTAGTGGACAGAGAGAGCTTCTAAATGCTTTATTCCATGCATGGGTCCCTAAAATAATATATTCGGTATTAGCCCAGTTATTCTCATTAGGGGTAATACATTATTATCGGCCATATGGAACCACATGGTCAATAATTATATATTACCTCTAATAAGAATAACTGGGATCATACCATATTTAATTTGAGGGGACCCATGCATGGGATAAGGCATTTAAGAGCTGCCTCTGTCCATTAGTAGGACGGGGGCAGTCCTGGGGTAAATGTTCTGTTTCCCATTCATAGAGCCAAGTTGTGCTTGAAAATGAGCAGGGAAGAACTTTGCTTTATGTGGCTGGGGAGTATGCTCCATGTGAAATATTCCTGTCCCTCAAAACCATTCTGCTGCATTATATTGATAATATAAATAAATATTAATTATAATTGAATTATACTTAAAATAATATTGAAATATTAATAAGACTACGTTAACTAATGCAGCTTAAACAAATAACATGATACCCAACTAGAAATGGCAATATTTTAAATATCACACTAACAAAACCACGGATCCTTCTGCTCCCTTTCCATGGTTGTACTCTCTGTAATTAACACAGATCCTGATACCATCATCTGTAGCTTAATAGTAAACTTAAACTAAGTTATAAACAAAATCCTTACTAGAATTTATCAGCAGAAACAATGATACAAAAAATGAGATACTTATGAAGATAGATTGGGATGCTGTCATCAATGGCCCAAATGATTCTTCACTGAATTGTACGATATTATTGACCTCCATATTAATAAACACAGAACAGTAAATATACAGACAAATTTAACAACAAAAAGTTTATAAGATAAAGAACAAAAAACAAAGAGGAGCTACTTAGCTTTCACAAATTGCCGCAGTCATAGAAACAAGTTGGGATTAAACAAACTATAGATGCAACTCACTTTTCTTATCAAATCTTCCAGATCTAACTATGACCTCAGCATTGCCCCAAAGGACAAAAGCAATAAGTTGGTCTTTAGTGGCATCAAAAAACTGAAAGGGAAAATTCAGAATGAAACAGTCTGGTTATTAAACCACAGGAAATAATAAATAAGCTTGCTGAATTTTTTATGCTAACTCCACAATAAGTCAAAATAGTGTCAGTGCTGCATATCATTTATAAATATAAAATCTATAATACATCATCAGTGCTACATTACACCAAAATTCAATGCATCACAGCTGCATCAGTGGCATAAATGTATAAATACCTGACTATAGCCCGAGTGACCTAAGTTCAAATTTTGACTTGGGCACTTGATGGGGCAAAACAAGAAAGCACAGTTGTGTAAAATCTTACCATAACAGCAGATGCCCTTCTCTTCACTTCTGCCGTGTTCCTTACTAAAGGGATCCCCTGGAAAAGCTAGCCAAACATTCGGCCAGTATACCAAAGCTTTAGATTTTTTAAAGGACATTGTACGTCACATGTATGCTCCCCACTGACAGCATAGACATATGGCTGTACATACCTCAGAACTGAAAAGAGCCAGGAGGAACAACAGTCCAAGAAGAAAAGGAGGAACATTTCCATCCAAAAAGAAAAAAGCAGAAGGAGTAAAGAAAAAAGGGGGGAGGAGGGATAGAGTGAATACTGCAACAGTGAAAGGGAGGACATCTACTGTTATGGTAAGATTTTACATAACTGTACTATGTCCTTCCATATCACTGTTCCAGTATTCGTAACTAAAAGTTGAGTACAAAAGCTCAAGAGGAAACATGGGAGGAGGAAGGCCTAGCAGTGCCTTCAAGAAAGCCAAGGCAGATAGCCCTAGCAAAACATGTTCTAGCCCTGGAAGCCACATCCAGCTTGTAATGCTTAGTAAAGGTATGGACAGAAGACCAAGTAGCAGTCTTAAGGATGGAACTGGCATCCAGTCTCCTGAAAAAAAAAACACCAGATGAAGCCATAGCCCTGGTAGAATGAGCCTTTACAGAAGCAGAAGGGCTTTTCCCATGAAAGGAGTAACAAAAAGAAATGGCTTTAATAATCCAAGAAGAAATAATTTGTTTAGCAACAGTCAAACCTAGAAAACAACCTAGAAAGGAAACAAAAAGTTGCTCAGATCTGCGAGTGGCCTTAGTCTTAGCTATATAATATCTGAGCTGCCCATGCAAATCCAAGGTGTCAAGAACCTTCTCACTGGCAGACTGTCGATGAAGGGAAAAAAGTGGGCAGACTAGTAGAATGGTTAAGAGACAATTCATTACCTACTTTGGGGCATAAAAGAACAATTAGTACAAAGAGACACCCTGCCCCTCTGAAAAACTAAAAAAGGAGGGGCAGCCATAACGGCCTGAAGCTCAGACACCCTTCTTGCTGAAGCCAAAACAAGATTAGTCTTCCATGTACAATGCTGCAATGAAGCTGCAAGTACAGGCTCAAAAGGAGCCTGGGACAATTTTTCAAGAACAAATTAAGGTCCCAGGAAGGAGGAATAGGCTTCCTGGGAGGCCTAATATGAAGGATGCCTTTAAGAAATTGTTTGTCTTCAAACTTAGAAGCCAAAGAAGGAGTCAAAAGCAGATGAGCAGAAATAGTTAAAAGGTGAGCTTTAACTGAAGAGAATGCCAACCTAGCATGGAACAATTCATACAAATAAGACAGAATCAGAGGAACCTCCACTGAAAAGGGATTTTGGTTATGAGAGAGGCACCAGACAGAAAATCTCTTCCATTTGGACAAATAATATTTCCTGGTAGTGGGTTTTCTGGCCTCTTGCAGAACCTGGAGCATGTCCTCAGAAAAAAAGGTGCATAAACAGAATCAAAATCCTATCACCCATAGTTTCAGATGAAGAGTGGACAAATGAAGACAGATCAGAGACCCCTTGTCTTGTGTGAGTAGGTCCACCCTGTGGTGTAACTTGTGGTGATTGCCCTTGGCTAGGTGCAGAAGAGGGGACAAATGATGTTATGCTCTCTGGGCCAAAAGGGAATCACCAACAAGATTTTTTGGGGGAAGGTTCTGTTCTATCTTGAGCAAGACCCTCAGTATGAGTGGAAGAGGAAGGAAGGTGTACAAAAACATCCCATTCCAAGAGAAAGAGAGAGTGTTCACCTTCCATGCAAGAGGACTTGGAACTCTGGTGCAAAACAGAGGAAGTTGTATCTTCAGAGGGGAAGAAAAAAAGATCTATCTGAGGAGTACCCCACTGGTAGACAATATCCGGAAACACATCTCTGTGAAGCATCCACTTGTGAGTCTGTGTTATGAACCTGCTCAGAGAATCTGCCACAATGTTTTGTTCTGAATGAAATATAAACAGCCTGAAGAGTCATCTGACACTCGAAAGCCAGATCCCAAACCTGAAGAGCTAGTCTTCACAGGCAGTAAGACCATATCCACCCTTGCTTGTTAATGTACCACATTACTGTAGTATTGTCTGTAAATATTTTGAGAGGCCTTGGAAGAAACAGAATATGGAAGGCCTAAGGAGCAAGAAGGAGAGCTCTCATCTCATTGATGTTAATATGGTCCACCCTCTAACAAATGGGCCAAAGGCCCTGAACTTTTAGAGGGCCGAAAGAAATCCCCCACCCCATGTATGAGGCATCTGAAAAAAGTTCCTGAGAGGGGACTGGGGATGAAAAGGAAGTCCTGGGTTGACAGACAGCTGAAGAATCCACCACTGAAGCTCTAGTCTGAAACATGGAAGAAGAACTAGAAAGTCTAAAGGATGGCAATGTTGAAGCCACACTGACTTTAGAAACCACTGAAACTTCCTCATATAGAGTCTGGCTAGAGGAAGCATAGGGAGGTGGAAGCCATTTAACACAGCTCCCTTAGAAACTACCTGGCCGTAATTGAGACCTGAGGAAGAAGGGACTAAAAAAAATCAATTAAAATCATAGCCTTGGGTGATGGCAGGAAAGCCAGCATAGGAAAGGTCTGGAGCCTGCACCAGAGAAAAACATGATCCCAAGGAGTCAGGAAGGATTTCTTGAAATTTACCATAAACCCTAGGCTTTGCAAGAGGCAAATAGCATAGTGAAGTTACTGAATCAAGGTTTCTTGGGAGAAGGTTGAATTAGCAAGTAGTCCAGGTATGGAAATATTTGTATCCCCCCATCCTGCAAAAGGCAATCACAGGAGCAAGGCATTTGGGACAGTAGAGAGGCCAAAGGGCAAAGCAGAGAACTGAAAATGCAAGCAAGAAATAGAAATGCAAAAACTTCATGAAATGGGGATGAATAGGACTGAGAAGACAGGTATCCTTGAGATTCAGAGAGACTAGAAAAGCCTGAGGTCGAAGAAGAGGAAACAGAGTCTGAAGAGACAGCATTCAAAAGGAAAGAGCCTTCAGGAAGATGTTGAGCTGAGAAAGATCCAGAATTGGCCTCCAGGTGCTTTCTTCCTGAGAACCAAAAACATTCTAAATAAAACCCCTTCTCCCTTTGTGGAGCAGAAACTACTTGGATGGTGCCTTGAGAAAAAAGTCCCTGAAGTACATCCGGAAAAAGGGCAGCTATTCCTGAGGAGGCTGAGACATTCTCAAAAAAGGATGAAGGGATTTTCACACCATGAAGTACCCCTGGTGAATGATAGACAGAACCAAAGAATCATGTGTGATCCTTAACCAATTGGGAAGAGACAGGGAAAGACAAGGAGACAAAGCAACCTGACTTACAATGGAGAGAAGAAGATAGACAGAACCTGGTTTATCTAGAAAAGGAGGCTTCTGAATCACAGGAGTCTGAGAAGACTTAGCAGGAGGCGCCCTTCTAGAACCCTTCTTATCTTTGGGAGGAGGATGAGACTGTATACGTACAAAGGCAGGCTTAGAAGGTAATTCTTCTGAAATTTGTGACTAGGAAAAAAAAATATGTTTTAATTCCTGCAAGGCCTTACCCTTCTCCTGCAGGGACCTAAAAAGCTCAGCAGCTGCAGAAACAAACAGATTTTTATTGTCAAGAGGACCATCCATCAATTTATCCTTGATATCATCAGGCAAAGGATGGAGATGAAGCCAAGAATAATGTCTTAACAGATAACCAGAGGCAGCAGGTCTAAAAGAAGCATCAGCTGCATCATAACTACATTTAATAGAATGGGGAGTCACTTGAGAAGAACAACCCAACAAAGAGAGGGTCGAAACCCTCCCCTCAGAATCAGAAAAGTCAGAAATAACCAGAAAGACCTGAAAAAGAACAGCCAAGACATACTTAGTCATATGGGTTTGATAGTTAATAGCCCAAAAGGCTAGGGTAGCAGCCATATACACCTTTTTCCAGTCATTCCATGGTCCTACTGTCCTTGTCAGAACGAAGCAATTTAGTAGAAGTAATAGTTTGTAAGGTTTGTCAGAAGAAACAGACACAACAGAGGGATCAGCAAAATGACATTTGTAAAGAAACGTACAATCATCAGGCACCTTATAAAACCTATAATTTTTTTTAGGGGCTGGATGCTTTGAATCAGGAATCTGATAAGCTGCTGAAAAAGTGTCCAACAGGGCAGCTGGGACAAGATGGACAGCAGAGGGCTTAGGAGACTCCATCTGGAGGAGTTCATATCTCTTCTGGATGTCAGAAATGTGGGTACAATCCCATTTAAAAAAAAATCCATCATACAAGAGATAGTATCACCAAAGAAAAGTTCTTCAGAGGGAGAATCTGAACTAATGGAGCCCTCCTTCTCAGAACCATAGTCCAACAGAGATGGAATCTAAGAGGAGTAAGCCAAAGACTCTTCTCCAGAATCCAAGTCCTTATCAGAAGAGTCCTGCTCCCTAGGCCTCTTAAGAGGCATAGATGATGAAGTGGGGTCAGGAACTTCCTGGAGGTGATTCAAGGGTATTAGTGCATTAAACAATCCCTGTGTAAAATCCCGCCATGCATGCTGGGGATCCTCAGGAGCAGGGGGAATATGTTTTGCTTTCTGCCTTTTTTTCAAAGGGACATCAGCTCTAAAGATCTTATGAGGATCAACCTCTTGCCGATACTCCATCAGTGTAGGAAGAATCTCCTCCTGAACAAGAATCTGCACCCTTTTTTCCCTCCGATATGATCAGCCGAGGTTCCCCCCTCAACATCTACAATGAACATCTGCAGATCCTCTGAGGACATGTGAGAAGCCAGATCCATGTTAGCCTATGAAACTGTTGCGGCACAGGAATCCGATGAAACAGACGGATGATCGTCCAGACTTTCACCAGCCTTAAAAGAGAGACACTTCTGAGGGAGGCAGTACAACAGCTTAATCCAACCTGACTTTTTTGGTCTTCTTCTTCTTGGCAGACAGCTAACCCTCAGGACAGGATGATTCTGCCATCACAACCTGCCCCAACAACTTAAGACACTGGTTTTCTAGGTAGATAGACAAGGAGGAGAGATAACTGTGAAGACTCTTTGAGACAAATGCTTAACAAATCTGGCACAACTATGATTGTGAGAAGCACCAAAACAAAGCAAACACTGCCCATGATGGTCATTATGGGGAATCTGTCTCCCACACTGACATTTTCCCTTTCTGGATGACATGTAACCTCGCAGCAAAGAAAAAAACAGATAAGAAGAAAACCCCAACAGGGCACTTATCTGAAATTGGCTTGGTAACCAGCAGAAACAAAGGAGCATTCAGACCAACAATTGAGGACAACATTTGGACTGGAAGCGAAGAAGTTCTGAGGTATGTACATCTGTATGTCACCTTTATGCCCTACACCGTGAGCAGGGAGCACACATGTGACATGCCTTTAAATATCTAAGGATTTGGTATACTGGCCAGAATTTGGGCTATCCTTTGGAGGGAATTCCTTCAGTAAAGAATACTGCAACAGTGATATGGAAGGACATCATGGACATGCCTATCCTATTCTGAATGGGAAAGTATAAATGCGCTGATGCTCAGATGCCCATTTGGTATTGAATTGCATGCAGAGACATGCAATTCAATATCAGATGTGCATCTGATATTGAATTGCATTCAGAGACATGGATGATTTGCCAGTGTAGCCCAGTGCAAGCTTTTCCTAGAGTTAATATGAGCAAATGAAGGTTGTGGGACCCTAGGAGAAAACACTCCTTAACAGCAGTATGATACTATCCAATGAAGTACTGATCTGCTCACTGGCTCCAAACATAACCCAGGTGTGGTTATGTTCCATGTAGTAGATCCGGTGGAAAGGAGAGGCCTTGGGAGCAGATGACAGTCAGCTGCAGACAGCATAAAATGCAGAAAAAAATTCTATACATCACACACAAACCATCAAACATTTGATACAAAACAAAAAAAAATCATGGACAAGTGTTTTTTCAGGTACAGTCTGCCTGCATTCTCACCCTCCCCCCACAAGTATAAATATACTAATTCCAAGACTGCACAACAATAGGCCACACTGTCTCCTGGTCTTGGTTAAATCACAAATAAAGCTGCTCACTAACAATGTAAGTGACATGAATTAACCCTCTGTTTCTTCACTGACATTTCTATGTCTCAGACTGCAAATGGGGATGAACATCTCATCTGCTGTATATGCAGAAAACTCCATAAGGCTTAGAGACATTATTTAGCTATAGGGGGAGAGAATGACTTTCTATAAAATAGGCTCTCAGCATGCTAACATACTATTTATCGGGAATGAAATTTATGTTAATAACTTAGCGTGTCTCTCTACTGTGGCTCTATCATCAAAAGTATCATCAGAAGGATTGTAACCCAAAATTAATCAGATGAACATTAACCCTCCAGATTTATAGTATTAAGACCTGACATCGTGCAGGCCACAGTTACTTGCATTTGAATGGGCAGGCTCATCCTTACATCCCAGCTCACAGTGTTAGAACCAGTGCTTCAGTGCTGTTGGGGGGGGTCATGTGGCATAGTAACTGCTGAGCATGAGAAGCACACTACTTTTTGTGTTGTTGTGCCTGCTATTTATGCATCAGTACTGTTTGCCTTTCCTAGAAGGTGTGTCAAAGAAAGGAAATACAGAGTTTCTGTGTCTGAACTAGGCAGGGAACCCAGGAGGGGTTACACAGTTTCTAAGTCTGAAGAAGTCTGGCAAACTAGAGAGAGGTAACTCAATGTGGCAACTAATATGTAGTAGCTGCCTCTACCAATATATCGTGGCCACCAAGGGTGCCTGTGGGTGCACTTGCACCTCCCTGGAACTGGCTGGCCAGGAGATTAATTTTCTTTTTTCTTTTAAATAAAAAAAAAAATACATTTTTTTTAAGGGTGTTCTCTAAGAACGCTCTTTGTGTCCAGTCACACAGATGCCTCTGTGTCTGTGCGACCAATGGTTTATGTCTTCATCTTCCGCACCCATGCGGAATTTGAATTCCAGAAGATGTTTGGACTACAGATGAAGATACATGTGAGAGGTGTGTGTGTGTTTAAGTGTTTACGAGGTGTGTGTGTGTGTGTGTGTGTGTGTGTGTGTGTGTGTGTGTGTGTGTGTGTGTGTGTGTGTGTGTGTATGTGTGTGTGTAGTGGTGTGTATGTAGGTAGGTAAAGGTAGGGGTGTGTGTGTATGTGTGCGTGTAAGAAACAAGGGGGTAGGTGTGTCTGGGGGGGGGGGGGAGTCATACTTCACAATTATCCAAACTTTTGCCTCATATTTTTGATTTGTTTCTCATAAAATTGTGTTTTTTCTGGGAAATCATTGAGGACTGAAGTCATAAAATAATGGCAGACATTTGAGTTTTAGATTTCATACCCTCAGAAATGCATACTAATGCAAACCTTATTGTTCTATCCACTTTCTAAGGAGGTAGGGAGATACCTGTGTGTTCATAACTCTCAACTATACAGATTTTCACAGAATTTCCAGAATTGTGCTATATTTTTGGTCTGTTCCTCATAAAAACTCTGTTTTTTTTGATAAATCACTGGGATGAGTTAAGGAGTAAAGTTACTAAATAATGACTTGTATTTGAGTTTCAGAGTTCTTATCCTTTAGAAAATGCATTCTAATACAAATCCTGTTATTCTAGCAACTTTCTAAATGTGTCCCTAGTTTTGGGTCTTTGTTATTATAACAAGCTTTGTGCTGATTTCTCGTGTTAAGAGACTGAGAGGTGTGTGTGTGTGTGTGTGTGTGTGTGTGTGTGTGTGTGTGTGTGTGTGTGTGTGTGTGTGTGTGTGTGTGTGTGTGTGTGTAAGAGGGAGGTAGCATACCCTCAGCTGCCCAGTTTTTGGCAAAATGCACAGATGTCTGCCCCATATTCCTCCTAAAAGGACTGCAGTTGCTAAATAATAACAGACATTTGAGTTTTAAACATCATATCCTTTAGAAAAATGCATACTAACACATCCTGTTATTCTAGCAATTTTTTTAAGTTCATTAGAGCAATATTTATAATCTATCCCTATTTATTTTAGGCTTTTTCCAGATTTCTTGAACTAAGAGGTTGAGGTGTGTGTGTGTGTGTGTGTGTGTGTGTGTGTGTGTGTGTGTGTGTGTGTGTGTGTGTGTGTGTGTGTGTGTCTGTGTGTGTGTGTAAGAGAGAGAGAAAGAAATTACCTATTCAGAGTTAGCAGGTGGAATTTATTTTCAAGTGCATTTTTTTCAGGAATTGTGAGCTTCAAGGGAAAAGAAGTTTACTGCTGCTCATGCTAAGTCTGCTTAAATGTGCAACTGTTTTGTATAGCAAATGGTATCACTACTGTGATAAAAAAAATTAAAGCAGTGTTAGTAGCACAGCAGATAGCAAACTTGCATCTTGATGTAGAGGGCTGTAGGTTCTACTCCCACAGTATGTAGATTTGTATTTTAAGGGGGTGGGGTGCTGCAGTACTGACTATGTCCTCCTTTAGATGAGATGCCTAGTAACTATGAACCTTTTTTTCAGTTTGCTACCCATTCCCAGCTTACCATTTTTAATGTAACATAGGCAATTTATTCTTTAAGGGCAGCAGGCACTGAATTTGTAGATAAAACACTGAAATATAAAGTTGTTTTCTAGCAACAACCTCTTCATTAGTTTCAGATACCTTTAATGTCGAATTATTCTGATGACTTTTACTTCTGCAGAGATTGTGCATATTGACTGATACTGGTGTATTGTAATAACAGAAGTTTGAGTGGCCTTTTATGGTTGAAATATTCTGAATTGGGTAGTTTGTCATTATTGGTTCATATGTTTTGTTTCATTGCTTACTGGAAAAATGTTCAAAGCTATACATTTAAAACACAGTCTAACAAGTGGTGCTGTATTATACAAGGGATATAATTTGATTATTATTATATAATATAATTAATACAATCAGGTAAGTGAATCAAAGAACTTTTGCATGGTCTTAAAAATGTGTGCAAGGGGCCTATGAATTGAAAACAGCCCAAAGGTAAACTTAACCTGCCACTGGCCAGATGCATTTTCTTTGAATGTGGGGTTCAATGCTGTTTCAGTGAATGTGAGTTTCAAAGGTAGAGAGGTTTTAATGCTAAGTCTGTTTTCAATGCAATACTATTGTTTTGTTTAGCAAATGTCGATCAGTGTTTGTGCTATAAAATTTGAAATAAAGGTTGTAAATTAAATACGAATATCTGTAATCATTATAGAAGTAAAGCATAAAATAGTATGCACACTGAGAGTTTTGAACAGTGTTAATGGCAACTGGGGAGAAATAGCCAAGTAATGGGAGACTGGAATGGCTGCATGGGGGTGGCTGTGTGTGTTTGGGGGGGCTCTGGGTTTTCACCCCCTGCAAAACAATCCTGCGGGCTCCCCTGATGGCCACTATATCTTGAGGGAGTAAGATTCCTGACCTCTAATTCCAAGCTTCTGAAGAGGAGACTCCAGGGAAATATGTGCAAAGGATGAAGATAGCCTGAAATTGTCCCTGAAACCTAGAAAAAGGGTAGGAACTGTTGTCTTTCAAAGGAGAAAGTAATGGAATTACCCCCATTTCTTATGGTAAAGTATAATGAAGAGAAAAGACTGACATCTGTAAGGATTGCTTATTCATTAAGTAGTAGAAAGGGTGGGGATATTGAATGTGATTTGGGGTCTTGTGATAAAAATGGATAGGGTAAGAAAGTAGAGCCAGTGTAGAGTAAATGTGCCTAAATGAGAGTGGGCAATAGAGGGGAAAAGGAAAATAGGAAGAAGCAGGTCTTATGTTAGGGTTGATGTCATAGGTTCATAGGTTCATAGATTGGTACTAGGCTATCGGCCCTAGGGCCTATACAAGCCTAGCCATAACATTTCTCTGGCTATTTCTTCCCACACTATTTACTTTCCTGGACCGCTGTTTAGCAGGGTGATTGACATGATCCCCGGGGTGAATTTCCTTTCTCCCATCCAATCATCATGGTTCCTTTTGAAGAGGGCCAAAGAGGCACTCTGCTTGACATGTATCGGTAGTCTATTCCAGAGTCTGGGGAGTCTCTGGATCAGGAACCTATCCCTCCAGCATGTTTTGTTTAATGTGATGACAAGGTTTAGATCCCTGGAGCGTGTGGCTCTGAGGGATTGGGATTTCTGTAAGTGTAGCATGTCCAACAGCTCTGGGTTTGATATGGCCTTGTATGTTAAGCAGAGATCGCCCCTGAGTAGACAATATGCGTTAGAGAATAGCTGGTGTTTTTTAAGGCGGTCAGCATAGGGCATCTGCTTTAGACCTGTGATTCTTTTAGTGAGGTATTTCTGCAGCCTTTCCAGTTGTTGCAGATTTCTTGAGAGGTACATACCAAATGGGGCATTGTATTCTATAATGGGTCTAATGAGGGATGAGTACAGTGGGACAATGACCTCCTTTTTTCTGGATGAAAAGCCCTTAGTGATGAGGTGTGCCACACAGAAGGATTTCCTGACTACTGTTGCGATGTGGTTATTGAAGGTGAGACCACTGTCCACCTGTGTCCCTAAGTCCCTTGTCACACTTTCGGTGTTTAATGTACTGCCACCTATGTGGTAATTCATGGGTACATGTTTTTTCCCAAAGGGGATAACTATACATTTCTTGGCATTGAGCTTGAGCCCATGGCTCTGGCACCAAGCATCTGTTTCTGTAAGACCCTTTTGTAGAGTATTCCAACCAATGCAAGGGTACATTCAAGTGCGGGGCCTGTTCGCAATGTAACAGCATTTCCCAAACTAAGAAAATATTTCTTCCAGCCAGGAATAGATGGATTACAGCATCCTCTTACTCCAATTTCAACACACAAGGGCTAGTATACATTGCTCTGTGTCAGATGTGCGAGGGATTCTATGTCAGAAAAACTGAGAGACAACTAAGACGTAGAATATATGAGCACATGTATGAAATCCAAAAACAAAACTCTAAAAATGCTCAATATAAACACACTTTAGTATGTAACCGAGCAAAGTTTTTGTTTTTTTGTTTTGGAAACTCTCCCTAGGGAAGCTAGGGGTGGTCCTTGGGAAACTAAACTGGAGTATCGAAAGACCTATTGGCAAATAATACTGGAAGCTAACAGGATACCAGGACTGAATGACAATATATCTATCGCCCCTCTACTCAAGTTAAGAGCAGCAAAATTGTGAAGTTCACATACTATATATGTATACAGGCTTTTTATGTCATTCTTTTTGCTAATGTTCATTCTAAATAGGTATGATGTATAAATTGGATGTCCTTTATATGAGTATGGTAAAAATATATGTTTTTTATATATAAAATATTTTTATGGTACACTAGGTACATTATATATATATATATATATATATATATATATATATATATATATATATATATATATATATATATATATATATATATACTGCGGTGGTGGTGCTGCGGTAGCGTTGTCGCCTCACAGTATGACATTGTCCTGTTCGATTCTCAGCTAAAGTGTCTTCTGTGTGGAGACATGCGTGTATGAGCATACCTTGGTTGAAGGTTGTGCATCAGGGCTGGTAACTCGGTACGTAAAAATCTACTGCCAATCATTAGCGGACCGGAGTTCTGCTGTGGCGACCCCTAACTGGGAAAAGCCAAAAGATACAACTAGGTACATTATACAAATGTGTATATATACATATAATTTTATGTTATATTAATCCAATTAGTTTGAAACATCCTTAAACTAGTTTGCTAGCATGGGGTTTATTATTTATTGTTTGTATACATTAAATAACTTTACTATGTATTATTATTTTTTATATATATATTTATTAAAACATTTTTATTTTTTGTATTGTTTTATGTTGATATTCCAGTTGAATTACCTTGTTTATAACACAACACATGCATATGTTAGATCTTGTTACTTTAATAGATGATTGCTTATCAGTCTATTTAGTAATTCATGTGACTAGTATTTAAATGGTTTTCAGAGTCACACTCATATTATCTGAAGAAGTCAGAGAGCTTTCTCTGATGAAAACGTTTTTATTGAGTTATAGTTGGCGTTAATAACTTTATAATAAACCTTGTGTGGTTGCGGTTTCTGCCTCCGACTGAACTTTTTTGATGATTTGCCTTGGCATTATTCAGTCGAGTCTCCCTTTACTGGTTGTTCCTTTTGTAGAGTATCCACATCATTTGAGGATTCAGTAATGGCTCCCAGTTTGCCATCATCTGCAAACTTTGTTAGCCAGAGTCCCTTAGTGTTGGCCTGTACTTCAGAGAAGTAGATGCCAAACAAGAGCGGTCCCACGACTGAACCCTGAGGGTACCCCACTTGTCACTTGTCTGGAGCTGGATTTGGAGTCAGCTACTTTTACGGTGTGGGTTCTGTCAGTAAGCTAGTTAGCAACCCATTGGGTGACGTAGGGATTAATGCCCAGCTTAGTAAGTCTATCTATGATTCCAGAGTGGGGGATGGTGTCAAAGGCCTTGGCAAGATCTAGATAGGCTGTGTGGACCACCTTACCCTTGTCCATGGCTCTGGAGACTGATTTGAAGAAGTCAATCAGGTTCAGGAGACAAGATTGGCCCTTCATGAACCCAAACTGGGTGGGGTCCAGTGTTTGAAGGTTGCCAATGTCTCTGTTTATAAGTTCTATGATAATACGCTCCATGGCCTTGCAGATAAGGCTTGTCAGACTGATGGGAAGGTAGTTTCTGGGATCCAAGGTGGATCGCCCCTTACAGAGTGGGATAACTGCAGCTCTGCACCACTCAGTGGGCATGAAACCTGAGGTGAGGCTATGATTAAACATGACACTTAGGTGAGGTGCCAGTTCATATTGTAGTTCATGTAGTACACAGCCCAGGATGTCATCTGGTCCCATGGATGCTGTATTCTTAGCTTTGGAGAGTGCATTTTTTACCTGTGTGGTCATTATTACCGGAATTTGGCAATCTTCCGGTACTGAGATGGGCCATTTGGGGGGTGAGAGGGGTGTGAATTTGGCACTGAATCGATCTGCCAGGATATTGGCAATATCCTTGGGATCAGTATATTTAATGCCATTCTGTTTTAGCTCAGAGCAGATCTGAGCATTGCCATTTAGATTCTTGACATAGTTATAGAATGCCTTGTGGATGTCTTTGGAATCTTTGGCAATTTTATTTTCATAACTAGCTTTGGAGGATTTTATGAGGAATCTCAGTTTCTTACTGAGGCTGGTAAGGGAGTTATTTGCATCCTGGGATTTTCCTCTTTTCTGCAACAGTTTCTTCCTTTTGTTGTAAAGTTTGTTTATGGCAGGGGACCACCAGATTGGCTTCCTTTTTTTGGATGAGAGCATCTTGGTTCTATTTGGGATGGCACGATTCATGCATGAGTGGATGTGCTCGTACAGTGCCTTAGTGTAGGATTCAGCAGTTGAACTTTCAGTTCCCGTCTGCATGGGTGTCATGAAGATTGTCACTTCTGACTTGAGTAGCATGAAGTTGGCTTTGGAGAAGTTTTTTATGGAGGTTTCCTCACTGGGGGATGGGGGGCGGGATGTGGATGTTAAGGGTGATTAGCTTATGGTCAGACCTGACCAATGAGGGGGTGACCATAGGTGTGGAACACCGATTTCCCGTGTTGGTAATGACCAGGTCTAAGACATTGGAGCCCCTGGTGGGACTGTGGATTAGCTGATCCAGGGCATTGGAATTTATGAATTCCAAGAACCGTTGGGCATAGATGTTGGTACATGAGTAGTTTTCCCAGTTAATGGCAGAGTAGTTGAAATCGCCCAGTATTAGGGTGTTTGGCTGTATCTTAATATTTTCCAGTATGTTTAGAAAGGTGTAGTGATAATCTTGGGGCATGGTGGGGGTTCTGTAGCAAGCTACAATTTGGATTGCAGTCTTGCCTAGTGTTAGTTCCACCTGGAGAATTTCAGATGCATTGTGTTGGGCAACTAGCCTGGTGATGTGAATATCCTTGGTGAATATGGACACTCCTCCACCTTTAGTGTTTTGGTCCTGATTTGATGGCCAAAAAGTGTGGTAAGAGTTGCAGCCTGGTATTGCAGGGGTGCTCTCTGAAGCCTTGAACCAGGTCTCAGTTACTGCACAGATATCAATGTCAAAATTTTTATGAGTGCCTGGAGAGAGTGCATTTAGACTTCTAGCATTGAGTAGCATTACCTTCAGAATTTACATGCTTGTACCTGTTATGGTGGTGGTTTTGTCCTTTGAACTTTGCCTAAAAAAGGCACTATAGGGGTGGCAAGAGCCTTAGCCAGTAACCTGAATCCCAGGGACTTCAGATGCAGACCATCTCTGGCAAAGCATCGTGGTCTGTCAATCATGTCGTCCCAGGCAAACAGATACTGGATTTCCTTTGAATGACACCAGAAGCTTAGCCAATTGTTGAAGTCAGTCATTTTGTCCTTATATTGTGGTATCATTCTGGGTGAAGGCAGGATGCTACTCAGGGCTAGGGTCATACCTGCCTGGGCTACATAATCCGAGAGCTCTTCCATATGTCTTTTCATGTAGTCCAGTGAGGTACATCTCAAGTCATTCACTCCAACATGGACAATGACAGAGTCATATTTGTACTTGTTGTGGAGTGACTTGAGTGCATGCATTATGTGGTGGATCCTGGAACCCGACAGGCAGCTGACTGTAATTTTCTCCTTGTTTAGCCTAGTGAGTGGGACTTCAATGTGTCTGACTATGGAGTCACCTATGACTAAAGTGTTAGGTATGTTGTCTTACCTTAGGGGCTGTTGCTGGGTGGCACACTGGTGCTGTGAGCTATGTGACACTTGGGTTGTGATTAGTGTTTGTTTGCATTTCAGCTTTGGAGGTCCTTGTTGCTTGGGCAGGTTACAGTTAAGGGCCTCCACATATATGGATATAATGTTGCTATGTGTGGGTGTTGGTGGTGTAGGTTTAGAAGGGCTATGTGTTGCTTGACGTGTAGTGCGGGTGTTAACTTTCTCCTCTTGACTGTCTAGCACAATCTTGGGTGGAGAGAGCTTTGCTTCCAGTTTGGCTATGTAAGTGCATCTCTCACAGGTTGTAGTGTTGGGTGGTAGGAGGAGAGGGTTGTCTGTGTACATGAGGCAATTGCTGCATTGCCCCAGTATGCCCAGATTCACCAGGTGGACAGGAGAAATCACTGGAAGCTGACCCTTGGACATGCCTGGTTTGGTGCTTTTTTTGTAAAGTACAGGAGCTGTTTTCCCTTACCTTAGCAAGGTACTTTGCAATTATAGACTGTTTAGTGCCTATGATTAATTTCTCCTTAGAGGAAATGTCCCAAGAGATAACTTGTTTTGGATGAATGGTCAAACTAAAGTTACTAGCTTATCAGATTTACTGGACTCAATTTGTTAAAGCCTTTTCCTTATATTACTATGCAAAGCTCTGTCTACAGCTATAGCTTCTACTATTTTTACTTTACTGCTTCTTTCAGACTCCAGGCATTGCATGATAGGCATGTTTTATATCATGTACTATAGCTGTTATGGGTTTATCAGCATTAAAAGTTCACTTACGAAATGTTATGGCTTGTATTTTAGAGGTCATCTCAGTCTTATCCAAAAGTTATTTCTTTTTTCAGATTTGCCATTGTTTTTGCAATCAGTCCCATCCACATGCATATATCCTTAACACATCTACTGAGAGTTGGGATGACATGATTTTCACTCATTTTGTCTTCTTCCAATTTTCTTAGGTGGCATATAAAAGAAAAGCTACCAGGTAGGATTCCAAGTCATCTATTTTAGTCAGTTTCTTAATGGCAATCACATGCCTGGGATTGCCAATTTTACTGACAAGTGAAATCAACTACTATTAGAGTTGTACTAGCTTCAGGTTAGTCATCTACTTAGATTCTACAAGTATTTTTATCAGTTCCTCTAGTTTTGGAGTTAGAAAGAAATACACCAAGAATAGAAGGGAATAAACACACCAAACACAGCAGCAGAAATGTGTCTGGTCACAACTCCTTAGAGATATGTTAGTCCAAACAGGTTATATACTTGGTATCAAAGACATCATAAGAAATAGTACTTGGCAAGTCTAAAATTAGGGTGGTGGAATACATGTCATGCTATGCTAATTACAAAGATCTTAATCATATGAATCCAAGTCCTTTGATGATACTTCTAGCAGCAAAAAAAATTATTACTTGGAAGTGGAAAAATACAAATCCATCCAAGCTTGTGGATTTGAGCAAACTTATGGATCAAATTGCCAAATTAGAGCTGACTAGTATAGCGGATAAGAAAGATCAAGAAGTGCACCTTACTCAAATGGTCTTTATGGTCTAACTTTAAGTCAAACTGTATATATGAAAATGTTCTTTTTTAACTTGACTTACAAAAAATGATGCAGGACAAGAAAGTACAGTTCTGTAGGTTGCACTTACCATAGCAGTAGATGTCCGAGTTCTTCACTTCTGCAGTAGCCTTTTGGCTATATGGGTTGTTTCCTACCCAGGAAACAACAACTGCCCAGCTTCATAAAGCTCTGCTTTCCACCAACACCTTCACTTTGACTGCTGACTGGACAACCCAGAGGAGGGAGATCAGCAGTCAGACTGAAGAAATCTTCAGGACTTTCTTGCCTATACAGAGAGAAGAGCATACTCATCCTGAATCTATAACAGTAACAAATAACTTTGCATCCCAACAACTAACTAGATATAGAAGTAGGGGATGGCAAAATGTTGCAGTGAGGAATTCAGACATCGACTGTTATCTTTAAGTGCAGCTTACACAATTGTGCTATGTTCATCATTCTCTTTGCTACGGTAGCCTTTGATGGGATACAACCCAAATAGACAAAAGCTACTGCAACAGTGAGACTGATGAACATCTTGTTAGTCTAACAGAATCTTCCTGCTGTAACTCCATTATTAGGTCAATTTCCAGCATTAGGTAAATTCCCCTTATTAAATTTAAATTGATGCTATTACACCTCAAAAACTCAGAAGCAGATTGCTCTGACTAGTTTATTGTTCACTGAACCACTTGATATTAGTTAATGTGGGCACTTGGTCAGTAAAGCCTCATCTACTCTATGAAGCAGGAAGAGGATATCATAACACCAGAAGTGAAAAAAAAATGTTACTGTAGGGGCCATGTCTAGACAATGAGTTTCTAGACAAGATACAGCAGAAACTAAGCAACTAATCAGGAGAGGTGTCATGAAAAATATTTAAATACTTAATATTGCATTTTTGAACCAAAATATAAAATAAATAAACAATAAAATAAAAATAAATAATAATAATAAAATAAAATAAATAGTAAATCCTTGGGTTGTACAACTAGTTATTCTGGAGACAACAAATGTGTTTTAGATACCAGGAAGGATGCTGAAACTTTTAAACATCATAGATGTTTTAAAATAATAGCAGGTAAGGCAAATAAGTGGGCTTTGTGATACCTACAAGGTTTATCAGCTATCAGACCACAGAGTGCATATGAAATAGATAACAAAGAAACTGGTTATACCTGCCAGGATTAGATATTTATGGCAGAGATACTAGACACTGATTTGAATATCTGCAGTAATTCTACAGAATTTATCAGTAGTGACTCAACTTTCTCCTGCAAAGGCAGTTCTCACTGGCAGATTGATGCACCTTGCTTAAATACCCAAATATTCTTAAAGAAATCAAAGACAAATACCCCTTTGCTCTTGCAGCAGCATTTCTTTCATGTTCCCCTTTCAGTTTGGGATATTTTAAAAATATTTACAAAATACAAACTGATTCTATTAGATGCATGTAGAAAAAATAGTTGAATATGGTATGAGAGTGCTAAAAGGAGAATATGACCTACATCTGAAAGCAACAGCTGGGCTTTGGAAAGCTTACAAAGAATATATTGAGTACTTGGTACATAATGTTCAGAAACGGGAAAATGAGCAGCTTCAGTGGTATGCCAGTTATTTAAAGTATCCTCTCTTAGGAGTGACCCACAAGTTTCTTAAGTGCTTAGTCAGGTTTCCCCACCCAGAAAAGGAGTCACATACAAGGTACCACAGGTATTTAAACTATTTTAAAGCACATGAAAATTAACAGCAACCTAGTCAAAAAAGGAGGACTTTCATCAGAACTTAGAATAATAGATGTCAAACTGAACTCATACTGCTTTCAAAATTTTAACTTTTCATAAACAGTTAGACTTCTCAGCTTTTTGTATATATAGAATCACCTCCAGAATAGCACATCTACAATTAAATATGTTCCAAATAAATGTCATCACTTTTAGACTTGCCTATGAAACTTACTTTGAAAATTTCTTTTCAATTTTTGATTGGGAAATAAAAAAAAATCAGACTTTAGATTGCTTTAGTACTGATAATAAAAGTTTTAGAGACTTTGGCATTTTAGAACTGAATACTCAGCCACATGTATTCCTTCTTCTATATACTACTTTTAAAACTATCAGTTTAATTTATCCAGTGGTCTGAAATTGGAATGAGTTTTTTAATTTTTTTATTTTGCTCATCTATAGAATAGACTGCACAATGAAACCACAATAATGTATATAAAGTATACTTATCGATCAATGATATACTTTGTGAAAAACTCATGAAAAATGAAATTTCATTTGTAATATCCATAAATCAATGCCCTCACTTTAAATCAAGATAATGACCAAATGGGTTATAATAAAGCAGACTTTTATTAGATGATCTCTTTAATATCATTCTAAGAATTACTTTGACAGTAATAATTCAAAACATTCTGCTACGAATTATTATTGTCAAAGGACTGCCCTTTTAACATTGGATCTAGGACAAAATAAGCATTTGAAAGGATGTAGGATGTTCCTTGGGGATTTTTTCTATAGGCCTGGATGAAATGTAGCAGACAAAGTTCTAGAATTTTATGTCAAAGGACTGAGATACAGCATGGTCTAAGACAAGGGTATCAATAAGGCTTTTTATTAGTTGTACTCCATTAGCAACTCCTTCCACAAAAATTAGGTTAATTATGTTAAGGTCCTTTTTCCACAGGGCATGTAGCATAAAATTACACACTTATTTTTACATACTCTTTCATATCTTTGAATAAAGCAAGAAGAATCTTTTGGTTACCTTTCAGGACATGTTTCCATGCCACTAAAAAAAAATACAGATTTTATATACCTTGTTAGACCTCCACTGAGTAAACAGACATGCTGTCTATTTAGTTGCTTTCAGAGTAATACGGATTCTGCTGGCATGCACTTACAAGAATTTGCCATACACTTAGGTAGACAGATAGATAACTGCGGTTTAGCATTACTGAAGTCCTGCTTGTTCTAATTTTAGTTGCTTGAGTTGTATTTCCTCAAGCTGATGTTTCCTCAGAAGCTGTCTCATTACTTGTTGTCCACCACAGTATCACTGCAGTCAAACACATGGACTTTTTATTAAGGACACTTTATTTTAAAACACTTAAAAAACATGAAAGATTGAGTTATTTTGTCCTGTAGACATTAGGACTTCATCAGAATCAATGACCAATGAAAACTGCATTCCGTTTATATAATAAAAAACAGTTTCTGTTAAGTGCTTTAACATAAAGTGTCCTTAATGAGAAGTCTGTGTGTCTGACTACAGCGATACTGTGGTGGATAATAGTTATTTTGTATCGCTACACTTTTGTGAGTTTAAGTCATTACTTATTGTAGCAATATATAAAGCCTCAGAAGTATGCAGTTTGGTCTTCTTTGAGATCAAAAAGTACAAGAGAAATATCAATCATTATTAAGATGTTTTAATAATGATTTCCCTTTCTCCAATTTACAGAAGCCTCAAAGCAAGAGTAATGTCTTCCTGTACATCAGTTCCAGAATCCATACTGATCCTCACTATTTTCTTTTTTGCAAATCTGTGAAGATCTTTATCAATCTATCAAAGTAGAATTTCTATTTATAAAGCATTTTTTTCAACAAATCTATACAATTTATTTCATTTTCTTGCACTAGCAAAGAATATGAAAAAGTAACTTGGCTTTGAGTCATCTTTCCATCAGCAGCTGTGCAGGTGGAAGTCTTAAAGAGATCAAATACATATTTCTGTACCACAGAACTGAAAGCAGTACTTTGCATTTTAAGAACTGTCCATTTTTTAATGAGATTCTTTATAGTCTGGATCATGTGCTCAACTTGTACACTACTTTGCAAATAACTCAGCCTTAAGGAAATATGTCTAAAGTCACACCACTTTACAAAGGTATAAACTTATTTGCATATGAAATACATACAATTATCTTATATTACATCATTTGCTATACAACGGCTAGCAAGGAAACATTTTAAATTCATGATGATACTATGACTGGTAGTTTCATGTAAATGTACTACTTCTACTTACTTCAAATAATTACTTACACAAGAGAAGGGAATGGGCATTTCCATACTGAAATGAAACTAATCCAACTTTCATGCAAAAAAGATTCAATATTTTATATGGTAGCATTTTTCTTCTTATTCTGAATTCTGCTTGTCTGACAAATTTCAGATCTTTCAATCATTTGCTCAGTCCATTCTGACCATTAAAGAACATCACAGTCTTTCATTATATTTTGTTACTCCATGATGTGAGTTATCATATTTGTATAATACAGAAGATAATTTAGTTGTTTTTAAACACTAAGCCTTTTAAATATGAAAACTCATCATGGTATCAGAAGTATATGCAAGTGACTTGATGTACTGACAACATAAAATAGTTAAACACTGACAACGTCTCATAGCACTTGTCCTCTTTAATATAGCTTCTTAGCTTTTGCGCATTTCAGCTGATATATCAGTTATGACATAATCCACAAACACAAGCGTATCAGCTATGTGCATCAATCTATCTGTTCTATAGTAGACTTGTATGTTATATTTCTACAAGTGCAACAGCCATTCTTGATGTCTTGCTAAAACCTTGTGAAAGAGACTTTTTGAGTATACACTGCACAGTAGTATACAGTTTGCCTCTATGATAACAGATCTACCATAGACATAATCAAGGAACTTCTGGCAACCAGAAACTATAGCCAATCATTTATTTACTTTTTGGGCAATTTATCTTTAATAATCAATCAGAATCCTTGAATATACACTACTGGCATACCTTAATGCAGTAATATATCTCTGAGCCCTTTCTGGCTAGCATCCACTTGAAGTACAGTTGGTTTTGAAAAGCTGTAGAACTTCACAACAGAAGCTTCAGTAACCAACATTTTTAACACTGCTATCCATTTATTTAGTTCCTACAACCAGAACCATGCACTACCATGTTCTAACAACTTCACAAGTTGTACTTGTATAGCGGAGAAGTTTGGAATGTACTTGCAAATATTAAGTAATTGACTTATTCATTTATGTATTCCTTTTGCAAATAAAGAAGGTCCAAATGAATTATAATAGCTCCTTTTCAGTAGGGACTCGGGGAGAAAAGCTCCTTAACACAACAATTACAACACAGCAATGATAGCAGATAGTTTACAGAAAACAAGGAATAAAACATTACATGGTAACTAAGATATTAAAGCTTATAGTAGCAAGAGAACAAATAATTACAATTTACAAAAATAAACAAGATTAAAAGATAAGAGCAATGCATGAGGACAAAAGTCCACATACATATAGACTAGCTACTGCAATAAAAGATATTAACGTAATTGACAGGAAGGAACTACTAAGGGAATAGAGTTAGAATAAACTAAGGCTTAGTAAAATGCGGGATAATTAGGAACAAATGTGATTCGCTTTAGTAAGAGAAGCTTTATAAGGATGTAAAGTGTGGTGATAGTGGTTAGGAAATTGTGGCTAATATACTCAGGTAGAATACTGCACCATACCACAGAATTACACACTAAATGATTAGCTGTGGAGGTTTTGCACATTTGCTGTGGTAGTGACTTAACAAGCATCTAGTATGAAACCTTCAGACGTCAATATATTTAGCATATACATAAAGTGAGTTACACAACTTTTTTTATTATTATTTGACATTTGTTGACCAGGAATGTCTGACTGAGCTTGCACCCTGTTTCAGCAGAAGCCCAGGGAGAAAAGCTCCACAAAGTATTGCATACACCATAAAAATGTTTACAAACAGTACAGTATGGATGAGGTAATATAAACACGCATTATAATGCTTGTATTCCCACTTGTAGCATGAGAGTTTAAAAGGTATTATTTACAAAAAAGGCAATAAAACAATATGTTGAAGTCATTTATATATCTCCAATACATAAGGAATTCCCTGTTTAGAGGAGAAGTAATGAGAATTAACTCAGAGTTTAAGATAAGACTACAGAAAGTACTGTATATCAAATCTTAGTTCTTGCAGGCAGACAGCATGTACATAGGTTCATAGGTTCATAGGTGTGTACTGGGCTAATGGCCCTGGATCCTTTATAAGCCTGGCCCATAGAAGTGCCCTGGCATTGTGCCGTTAGTTCCTAGTGCCTCTATCAAGTAGAGCCACTGGAGTGATCCCCGGGCTGAATTTTCTATTTCCCATCCACTCATCAAGATTTCTCTTGAAGAAGGCCAGTGAGGTGCTCTGCTTGACATGTATGGGAAGTCTATTCCAGAGCATGGGCAGTCTATGGGTTATGAACCTGTCCCTCCACCATGTTCTGTTGATTGTGGTAATGAGGTTGAGATCTCTGGAGCATGTGGTGTGGAGAAATTGGGATTTCTTTAGATGTAGCATTTCTAACAGAGCTGGGTCAGACATGGCTTTGTAAGTCAAGCAGAGATTGCCTCTTAGTAGATGATATGAAGCAGAGAATAGAGGGAGTTTTTTGAGTGCATCCATGTAGGACATGCGTTTAAGGCCTAGGATCCTCTTTATGAGGTACTTTTGCAGCCTCTCCAGCTGTTGCAGGTGTCTAGTGAGGTACATGCCATATGGGGCATTATACTCTATGATTGGTCTAATGAGGGAAGTGTAGAGAGAAATGATGACCTCTTTCTTCCTGGATACAAAACCCTTGGTAATGAGATGCACCACATAGAAAGACTTTCTGACCACAGTGGTAATGTGATAGTCAAAGGAGAGGTTGCTGTCAACCTGTGTCCCCAGATCTCTTATAACACCTTCAGTGTTCAGTGGGCTCCCATCAATGTGGTAATTAGTGGGAACTGAGTTTTTCCAAAAGGGGATGACGACGCATTTTTGGCATTAAGCTTACGGCCATGGTTTCGATACCAGTCATTGGTCTCAGTGAGGCCTTTCTGTAGGATGTCTGCATCACTTGGTGAGTTAATAGTGGCTCCCAGCTTGCAGTCATCTGTGAACTTGGTCAGCCAGAGTCCCTCTGTGTTGGTCTGGACTTCTGAGAAGTAGATGCCAAACAGGAGAGGACCCAGGGCCGATCCCTGTGGGACTCCAGTCATGACTGGTCAGCAGTCTGACTTGGAGTCTGCTACTTTCACACAGTGGGTTCTATCTGTGAGCTAATTTGCAACCCACCTAATGATATAGGGGTTGATGCCTAGTTTGGTGAGTTTATCAATAATCCCTGAGTGAGGAATGGTATCAAAGGCCTTGGCGAGATTGAGGTAGGCTGTATGAACTGCCTTACCCTCATCCACAGCTCTGGTGATTGACTCAAAGAAGTCAACCAGGATGAGCAGGCATGATTTACAAAACCAAATTGCATGGGATCTAGAGTTTGGAAATTCCCTATATCCTTGTAAATTAGGTCCATGATGATGCGCTCCATAGCCTTACATATCAGACTTGTCAGGCTAATGAGGGTGATAATTTAGTTGCTCCTCCTTTATGGAGAGGGATGACTGTAGCAGTGCATCATTTGGTAGGGACAAAGCCTGAGGTGAGGCTGTGAGTGAAAAGGGTACACAGATGTGGTGCCAGTTCACTTTGTAACTCATGTAGAACACAGCCAGGGATATTGTCAGGTCCCATGGAAGCTGTATTCTAGGCCTTGGACAATGCAGCTTTAACCTATGCTGCAGTAATGCTGGGTGTCTGGCATTCTTCTGGTATTGAGATCGGTCCTTTGGGGGGAGGGGTAAAGTTGGCACTAAATCTGTCAGTCACTATGTTGGCAATATCTGTTGGCTCAGTACAGGAGGTACCATTGTGCAGAAACTCAGAGCAAATCTGGGTATTGCCATGGAGATTCTTGATATAACTATAGAAGGCTTTGTGGTTGTTTTTAGTGTCTGCCACAATTCTGCCTGCATAGCTGGCTTTGGAGGTTTTGATGAGGGATCTCAACTTTTTGTTGAGGCTAATAAGGGAATTGTTCTAGTCTTCGGACTTCACCTTTTTCTGAAACAGTTTCTTCCTTCTATTGTAGAGTTTATTAATGGCAAGGGACCACCAGATTTGCTTCCATTTTTGAATGATGGCATCTTGGTTCTGTTGGATATGGCTAGTTCCGTGCATTTATGTACGTGTTTATACAGTACACTGGTATATAATTCAGCAGTCATGCATCTATTTTCCATTGGCATTGGTGTTGTGAAGTTAGCCACCTCTATTTTTAGGACTCCAAAGTCAGCTTTGGAGAAGTTTTCCATGGTGGATACCTTTGCAGGGAGTGTGGATGAGATGTGGATTTCCATGGTGATTAGTTTGTGGTCGGATGTAACCAGGGAGGAATTGACTATTGGTGTAGAGCAATGGTTGCCGATGTTAGTAATAACTAGGTCAAGGATGTTGCTTCCTCTAGTGGGGGTAAGAATGAGCTGGTCCAGGGCATTGGAATTGATGAATTCCAGGAAACGTTGGGCCAGTGCATTGCTGCATGAGTTGTTTTCCTGGTTGATGGAGAGGTAGTTGAAGTTACCTAGTATGATAGTGTTGGGTTGGATCTTAATAGTTTCCAGGGTGCTTAGGAATGTGGAGTGAGAGTTCTAGACATGGTTGGGGACCTATAGCAGGCTACGACCTGAATCGCTGTCTTGCCCAATGATAGTTGTACCTGGATTATTTCAGATGCATTATGCTGGGCTACTAGTCTGGAGGCATGAGTATCCTTTATAAATATGGAGACACCACTGTCTTTGGAGCTTCGGTCTATGTTCTGGGGGCCAAAAGGTGTAGAATGACTTATAGCCTTGTAGTGCAGGGGTACTTTCTGCTGCTTTAAACCAAGTCTCAGTTACATCACAAATATCAATGTTCTCCATTTTGAGGAGTGCTTCGAGTGAGTGCATCTTGAGAGTTAGTCTTCTAGCACTGAGCAGCATGACAGCAATCAGAAGCAGAGGGGACGTTGATAGAGAGAGAGCAGGTGATAGAAAAAGGTTACCTGTCAAGAGAAAAAAGGGGATGGCTATGGGTAAAAGAGGGAAAATGAGAGATTTTTTTATTTATAAATAAGAGAGGAGAGTAGTAGCAGTTAGCCTTTCTAAATTCAACTATATAGCAACTTAATAAGTTGAACATCCTTTTCCTGCTCCATAGTTCCCACACTAGATCATCAGTATACTAACTATTCCTTCTAGCTATTCACTCTAGTAGGGTACTGTTCTTTGAAACACTTCTGGAACTGACAACATTAAAAAAAAATATCATAAATCTGTATCTGTCTAGACAAGCATGGTTTCATCTAGCCTAATCTGACAAAATCTGTGATTAGCATAAATTGCAAACATCATAGGAATAAGCATGGTCAATACAATATCTCAAGATGCCATTGGAAATGGATGGTGTTTTCTTTCAATCAATCTATTCAAGTAGTATGGGTCTTTAGATATTCTAAGCATATCCTGCTGTACTCACAGTGCTCTTCACCCATTTAGTCAATTTAACTTGGCCAACAAGTAAACCCATAGCTTCTTAGGATCATAGGAGGTTACTAGGCTAATCACCCTGGAGCCCTTACAAGCTTAGCCAAAAGTTTATCCCCAAAAAGAAACCTCAGTCAGCACCTGTCTCCACTGTCAATGAGGGACACAGGTGGAACCCCTGGGACAAATTTGTGGTTTTCCATCCACTCATTAAGGTTGCACTTGTAGAGGGTCAGCGGGTACTCAGTCTTTGCACTTTGGCTCCTATTCATCTTGTTTATAATTGGCATTTATTACCTTTCTGGTGCATATATAGTTGATACTGTGTTAGTTAAAAGTTAATGCCGATTCCCTAGGCAAATGGCCTCAGATAGTAAACATCAGAATAACTCTGCAAAGTATCATCAGTAAATTGAGCATTCTTTTACATGACCTTGAGAAAAGCAGCCTTAACCGTATTACTTTAGTATACTTGCTAACAATATTAATGCTTTAAGCAGCTTTGGAAGAATCTAGAAATTTCCATGAAGAAATCTGCATATTTATTTCAGTTATTTATTTACATTTGTTTACCGGGTAGTGTTTGACTGGGCTGGTAGCTCATTTTCAGCAGAGACCCGGGGAGAAAAGCTCCAGGAAAACAAGATAGATAAAAAAAGAAAAAATAAAGAAATTACATCAGAAAGAATCAAAAATACCATACAAATTATTCAATGAACAAGAGACTAGATAATATTTTTACATTATAGCTACAAATTAGAAATGAAAACCACAGGATCTAGATTACTAAGTAAAAAGAAAAACTGAAACAGGCAGTGAGCAGACCTAAGTAAAAAGACATTGTGTACACAGTGTTATAGAATGCTAAATATTGAAAAGTTTGGAATACTGCAATATTTACAGTCCAATAAGCAGTGAGGAAGCAATCAGTTGTAACAGTGAATATAAATAGCATTGTCACTGAAATAATTAACCTCTCTGTGACTTCGCCCATGTTCACAGTGGACCTCATGACCATTTGTGCTGTTCTTCAATCTGATTTAATTTCAGGCATTATTATGAGTATCACTGTACTTATGGTAAGAATATTTGTACTTTTGTTTGCAAAAATTTGTAAATATTTATATATCTATACAGTATGTATACTCTTAATCATACCAAGTTCTCATAAGCATTATTACCCAATATATTTGGCTGTTTAAACTGTTTTTCCAAGAACACTACCATTAACTTTTATATTCTGCTCTTCACCTCACAATCAAGCAAAAGCTTACTTAACAGCTTTATTTTTCCCTGAATATATCAGAGAAAAGTGTACAAAGATTAATGGGTAGTATTAGACAGATTCAGTTACTTAAATAGTTTCTGACAGTATACTGACATTTGCACCAGTATCAAGTTTAGAAGTAATATTCTTTTATTTAATCATATTTTTTCTGACTAGAAATTACAATGAATTTTTACATTACTATCAAAATTATAAGTAATATTCTTGCCTCTAATCAATTTTTTTAATCAAAATGCATCTAGAAAAGCTCCTCTGTTGCATGAGGCAGCTTAATGTTCCTGATTGGTCTGGTAGCTATTCAAGGCATCTACCAGGAAAAGGCTACAACAAGCCTTGCATCATCTGGAACAAGACTGTGGATTACCAAACAGGCAGTGGTCTGCTTCTTATCTTGGGACAGATGCTAAAATTTTCTTCTGGTGACAGAAGAAGCAAAAGAGCATTGTATCCCAGCAGAGTAAAGCCATGGTGAGATGAGCATTAGTAGTAGTCAGGCAGTAGACATTCATGCAACTCCCCTGTTTTCATCATTATTGACAAACTAATTCTTTGTTTTCAGTAAGTACTGCTTGATTTGTTTCTAACTTCAGATTATCTGCCTAAATACTTCATCCTTAAATTTTCAGGGTCTACGTATTAGTTTGCCCTCAAGTGTTTGGCAGTGCTCCATACAGACTCAAGACACCTTGAGTGGCATTCTTCCTGTAAAAGCATGATTGAAATTTCTCCAATACCTAGTTGCACAGAGGATAACTAGTTTGCAGTGACAAGCAGAGTCCCCATAGTCGCAAACCGGATACTCCTGACATTGACTGATAGTCTCACTCCAACTGTCTAATCAATAAAAAAGGGTCTGTTGACATGGATATGAACTTTCCCACTGTCTCTGTTACCAGCTTGGTGGATATGGGCATCCTGAGGCAATGTAGAAATTGTCTCATGTTTACTGACAACTAGTTCATTCTCAAACAAACTGACATGGTATGTGGGAGATGTATTTACACAATATCACTGGAGGAAAAGCTCTCATATAAAAGTACTCCCAATGTCAATACAGTTGTCAGTAGTACACACGCTGCACCCATCACACACAATTCAAAGTAGACATATCGACCCACATATGCTGAGGCACTTAAATGTAACCTTCCTAAACCACAAAGACCTCCTAGATGAAGTACACATAACAAATACTCTCAGGAGCCCAAAATGCACTTTTTCAAAACAACAACTACATCAACACATAGAGCTACATCTCATGGAGCCTCTACCTCTAAGCCCATAAGGCAAGCCACCACACAATCCAACATTCTAGCCATTGGAGACTCCATTGTGAGACACACGGATGTCCCTCTCACCAGGCTGAGTAAGGAGAAAGTCATGGTCAGTTGCTTATCAGGGGCTAGGATCCACCACATTACACATGCACTTAGGTCATTGGACCACAAGTACCGATATGACTCAGTCATACTCCATGTGAGAAATGACCTGAGATGTAACTCCCTAAACTATATGACAAGAGACATCATGGAGCTCTCAGAATATGTGTCTCAGGCTGGTACGAGCATAGCACTGAGCATCATGTTACCTTCTCCAAGGATGATGCCACAATATGAACAAAAGATAATTGACTTTAATAATTGGCTTAGTTTCTGGTGTCATTCTAAGGTGGGGGTGGTAAGGAAGGAGATGGTTAACAGACCATGCTGCTTTGGCAGGGAGGTTCTGCACCTCTCCCCTCTAGGCTTTTGCATTTTAGCTAAATCATTGTCTTCCCCCATAATGCCTTTTTCAGGCAATGTCAAACTGAAAGTACTTCTGACATAGTAAATGAAAATCAAGAAAATCTAAAGGTATTACTGCTCCATGCTAGGAGCCTAAACAAAAACTCCTCACCCTAGAGAATGCTGATGTCTATGCAGTCACTGAGACATTGTTTAAAGCCACAGAGAACACACCAACAGTGCAAGGTTATAATGCTTCCACACATTTAGAACAGCTACTTCTCTGGCAAGGATTAAAGTTGGAGGTGTCTCTATTTACATCAGAAATAAATATACTTCAATGCTGGTCAAACAGGACAATGCACTCGAGCTGCTCGGTGTTCATATCACCATAGACAACACCCACTTCCATGCAAGCTATAGGTCCCCCTCTATGACCCAGGAAACCCATAACATATATGTAAACTTATAAGAAACACTAACCATCCAATCCAATACCATATTCATGGATGATTTTAATTACCCCACTATTAACTGTGAATCCTATACAACACCAAACACACAGGCACAGAGATTCCTGGATTTTGTAAGCACAAACTCCCTGGACCAGATAGTCAATACAACAACCAGGGGTGCAGTCATACTGGATCTGGTTCTCACTAATATAGGAGAGTGATGCACATTTCCTATTGTAATGTCTTCCATGGTAAGGTCAGACCAGAAAATGCTCTCCTTTGAAGTGAAAATACAACCTAAATCCCCAGATAAACCTGGAATATTCAGGAACTTCTCTAAGGTTAAACTCCTGCTATTAAGTGATAACCTGACAAAATTTCAAACCCCCATAAACCCTGTGAATACTGCTGCCTATGCAGCACTGTTCAAATAAACCCTGTACATGTATGTTAATAGTTGCATAGAGGCACCTGTACCCACCAGGAAGAAATACAGAACTAACTCAAAAAACAAGCCACCCTGGTGGAATTACAAAATCAGTAGGCTGTATAACATAAGGAAGAAAATCATGGCAAAAATTAGGAGGTGCAGCACCCAGCAGGATAAAAGCACTCTCATCAAACTAAACAAACAATTCAGAGTACAAATAAAGTCTACCAAAGCCAAATTTGAGGTAAGTTTGGCCTCCCAGGCCAAGGACAACCATGAAGCATTCTTTAGCTATGTCTGCAACCTCAAAGGCAATACACAATTGTGTGCAGAGCTTATTGTAAATGGAGCCACCTATACTGAGCCAGAAGACATAGCAAACCTCCTGGCTGATAAATCCAGCTCCAACTTTACCCCTCTCTCCCCCTCAACCTTCCCTCAGGAAATACCAGTAAATATAAATTTCACTACTATCACTAGGGAACAGGTCCTTAATGCTCTCTCTAAGACCAAGAACACTGCATCAATGGGCCCAGACAATATCTCAGGATACCTTTTAAATAGCATGAAACATGACAGACCAGGGTCTCTGGAATTATTATTTAATTGTAGCCTCCAAACAGGCTTCATGCCTCACGAATACAGAACAACAACAGTCATCCCTCTGCACAAAGGTGGTCCATCTACAGACTCTGGAAACTACAGCCCCATAAGTCTCACTAGTCTTATATGTAAAGCAATGGAAATAATTATCATGGAAATGATCAATAGAGCTATAGTAAACTTTCAGAGATTGAACCCAACCCAGTTTGGTTTCATCAAGAGCAGATTATGCCTACTCAACCTGGTGGACTTCTTTGAAAAGGTAACCAAAGCAATGGATGAGGGAAAAATGGCTCACACTCCCTACCTTGACCTGTCAAGGCATCTGACACAATACTCCACTTGGGAATTGTTGACAAACTCAAGAGGGTAGGTACAAATTCATATGTCACCCGGTGGATAGCCAACTGGTTCACAGACAGGACCCAGGAAGTTAGAATTGCAGAGTCCACCTCGACAAAGAGGCCAGTCACAACTGGAGTCCCTCAGGGATCAGTGCTTGGGCCGCTCCTTTTTGGCATTTACTTCTCTGAAGTCAAAGCCAATGTCAGTGGTTTCTGGCTGACTAAGTTTGCAGATGATTGCAAATTAGGAGCTGTCATTGAATCCCACACTGACACAAATGTTGTCCAGGAGGGGCTGAAATACAAAAACAACTGGTGTCAGAGCATTGGACTAAAATGAAATGCCAGGAAATGCATAATATTATCCTTGAGTAGTCATCCACCTCTCGTAACTATCAAATTGACAACACACCTCTTAGAGTTGAACCAGTAGTCAGGGACTTAGGGACACACATATATAGTAATCTAGCCTTTGACCATCATGTGTCTACAACAGTGAGGAAATCATTCTATGTTGCGCAGCTTATAAATAAAGGTATGGCATCTAAGTCCAAGGAAGTCGTTGTTCACCTGCATTCAGCATTCATCAGACCTATCATTGAGTACAATACCACCCTTGGTATGTACCTAACCAAGCATGTCCAACAACTGGAACGTCCACAGAGGTTCCTCACTAAAATAATACAGGGTATAAGTAAAATATCCGATGCAGACTGCCTCAAGGCCCTATCCCTGTATTCTGTCTCCCTTAGACCTTTGAGGGGAAAATCTATGCCCGGCATACAGTGCATTGTCAGACCCCACTCTGGTGGCCTTCCTGCATATCCACAAAACAAACAGCGCCAGAATTAGCCGTTCTAAAGACTTAAACCTTGCCTCTAATATAAATAGGACATGCTGGAGAGACAGGTATGTATCCCAAAGACTACCCCCTTTATGGAACAGGATCCCCATCCATGTGAAGCACAGTTCCTTCCTAACCCAATTCAAGTGCAACTTGGACAATGGGGAACAGAAAATCCATCCTTGGTTTGGCACCTATGTCTGTAATGGACTCAGGCAAACTGTAAATGGTTCATCTTCCCGGCTGCTGTCTCTCTGAAACCTTTTTTAAAATCTAGACCATTAAAACACTAAATAGTTTAATATTGTTTTATGGTTTTATGTGTTAATCTTTTATATATGTTATGTGTATTATAGGATATTCAAATTGTTTTTAATAAGGTTTAAGGTAGTTACTTGTATATTTGTTGTATTTGAATTAGTTAACTAATTAGATGATGTCATAGAAAAGTATCATCTGATTGGATATATTTGTTTTAAAAAGCAATGCTTTAACTGTCTTTAATGAGTCTGAAGAAGCGATCAGCTGTTTTAGATCGTGAAAGCGTTTACTCTTGTTTTTTATTAAAGAATATTCTGCTGAAAGTGAACGTATATTTGGATTTTTCAGCCGTGGTCATCCTGTTTATCTATTTTTTGTCATTGTCGCTTTGAGGTGTAAACCGGGCATTAATCCAGTCTTCTGAACTTTTTTCTGTCATTTTTAATTTGTGGTTAGAGACTGGAACATGGCTGAAGGTAACTACAACATCAGAAAGAATCAATGTGAACGACTTGTTGGATTGCTCTCCATAGATTCTAATCCTCTGATGCTAAATCCGTTTTTTCCGGTGAGTGACAGAGAGCAAATAGATTATGATACTCATAAAAAATTTACAGAATCATATAGAGACTTGGAGAACAAGATGTATAATTTTAAAAGGTTACAGTGGCAAAGATTTCACTTAGAGGCATCATTAAAATATAAGATAGTACCAAGAGGACTCAGAGTATTAAATATGCCAACATACGGAGAAACATATCCTGATTTACTTCAGAAATGGCAAAATTTGAACTTGCAGCTTAGTTATGACTATATGCATCTGCTTATTGAATTTTTTAAACCTCATGGAAAGGAATTAGCAGATGAGATAAAAAAGCTACAAGGGAAGTTGATAAACAACTTCCCTGCAGAGGTAATAGGAAGTAAATTAGATGAATTAGCCAATAACATACAAGGCTATGATAAGAGACTTCAGAATACTAAGATGAAGAAGTTGCAACGTGATCTTAATGACTTCCAGTGTAAGGAAGTCTTCTCATGGCCCAGGAGAATACTTTTTAATACTGAGACCTCAGAGAGAACAAATACACCGAGTGTCTCTGGAACACTCGATCTAAATGGTACTGTTTCTTTAAATAAAGACTTTGGTGAAACTACTGACGTCAACGCCAGACATGGATATATAGAACCGTCCACTACTGAAAATGGCGAAGCCATGAACGAAACCTCTTCACTGACTTCCATTAGAACTGTGGAAAATGAAACTAATTTAAATTTGTCAGTTTTTTTGGAACAGAGAGAAGCCACGCAAACTTCCATTCTTCCTTTTGTATTAAAAAAGGCATTACCTATAAGGGACAGATCGAGCAGCAAAAACCGGAGAGGGAGAACGCGACAAGAGAAGGAACGGGGAAATGCTTCCAACATAATGACAACCAGGAGCAGAAACCAAAAGACTTGGTAATTAATCTATCTAGCCTTTGTTTGACTGATGCACAAACTTCTCTTTTGAACAGGGGTTTAAATTTCATTCCGGCACAAAGAACAGTATTAATAGATGTATTAAAAGAACTGAAACTATTTTCTCGTACTTTGACATTGAAAACTATTTTTAAAAATACTGGAACTTATAGAACTGAAAACATTTTTAAACAACCTAGTGTATATGTTCCAAAAATACACCCAACTGTTGAAATTTTCAGTAATATTTGTGAGAATGAAATTAGAGCAATTTATGCTAAAAATCTTCCATCTATGTTTTATAATTTGAATAAATCAGAAACCGAAGCATTAACACAATTAAGAGAATCTCACAGTATTGAGATAAGGCCTGCTGACAAGGGGGGTAGTATTGTTGTAATGGATAAAGTATTTTACTATGAGAAAATGATGGAACTTTTAAATGACACGGAAACCTATGTTCAAATCAATGAGAGACAAATAAAAGGTATAATAGATAGAGTATCTGTTTATATATTTGATTTGTTGATTACTAAACAAATATCAGAGGAGCTATTTGATTATTTTCAGATAGAATATCCGACAATTCCTGTTATTTATGGCCTACCCAAAGTTCATAAACATATTAATCAGCCCCCCATGAGACTTATTGTCTCTAGTAAAGGATGGGCAATGGAAGCCATCTCTATTTATGTTGAAAAAAACTTACAAATAGCCCTTAGCCTATGTGATACCATATTAAGGGACACTAAAGCATTCTTGAGATTGCTATATAATAAAACAAGAAATCTGGATAGAGATTACATGTTTGCAACTATGGATGTTACCTCATTATTTACAGTAATACCTAATAAATGGGCATTGAAAGAATACGTGATATTTTGAACTTGAAGCAGGTCTATCAGAATGCAAAAACCAATTTGATATGTGAACTACTTGACATCGTACTAGAAAACAATGTCTTTATGTTCAATGGAAAATTCTATTTACAGAAAATTGGCGTAGCGATGGGGACGGCATGTGCAAACAGCTACGCCAATTTGGCATTGGCAGCTTGGGAAAATGAATATGTGTTAAATAATAATATGTATGCAGATAAAATTATATGGTACATACGTTTTGTAGATGATATTTTTTATTATGGGGAGGTACAACTGAGGAATTGCAAGGGATGATAGAATATGTACATAATACTACTGAGTTTCTTAGATTTACAAGTCAATACTCTAAGGATTCTATAGAATCTTTGGATGTCTTAGTAAGAAAGATAGATTTAAATGAAATAACTACAGGGATGTACAGGAAACCCACATGGAGAAACAATATTGTACATAAATCGAGCATGCATCCTACATTTGTACATAGGAATGTTGTAAAAGGACAGTTTATGAGAGTAAGTCGGCTGTATAATACGAACGAAGGCCTTAATGCTAGAGTAAAAATATTAGAGGAGGAATTCATAGCCAGAGGCTATAACAAAAAAGATATAGATAATAGTATTCAATTTACAGTAGAAAATAGAGATGGCAGATGTAAACCTTTCTTTTCGGACACTATAGAGGGAGACAGAAATATACAAGACACGACCAATATGAAAGTCAGATTTCCTATAACTTACTCAAGTGACATTAGAAGGTTTTGTAATATCATTGAAAAAAATTGGAACATATTACTTTCAGATTCTGAGCTAGAGAATGTATTAGAAGACAGACCTAGCTTTTGTTTTAAAAATAAAAAATCTTTAAAAAGGCAACTTTGCTATAAATCAACATCTAATAAACAACTAAAGCAATCACAAAGATTAGGGACCTTTCCTTGTAGGAATCGTATGGCATGTAAGTACCTATATAATAAATCCACATATAAACATCCCACTCTAGAATTCACTATTGATATTAATTTCTACGCTGACTGTAGAACACAGAATTTAGTTTACCTTGGTTTTTGCACTATATGTCACGCTTTTTATATAGGCAAGTCCAATAGATGCTTGAAAGAACGTATTCTTGAACATCTCAGAGATATAACCAACAAAAGAGACACAAATGCTTTAGCAAAACATGTAGAGGAACAGAATACAAGACACATTTTTAACTTTATGGTTATAGAAACAATAAGTAATAATAATAGAGGGGGGGATATAAAGAACACGGTAGAAGAAGCAGAACAGAAATGGATTATATTACTTCAAGCAGACAAGTCCCCTGGATTAAATAATGCTGTCTCTCTGAAACCTTTTTTAAAATCTAGACCATTAAAACACTAAATAGTTTAATATTGTTTTATGGTTTTATGTGTTAATCTTTTATATATGTTATGTGTATTATAGGATATTCAAATTTTTTTAATAAGGTTTAGGGTAGTTACTTGTATATTTGTTGTATTTGAATTAGTTAACTAATTAGATGATGTCATAGAAAAGTATCATTTGACTGGATATATTTGGTTTAAAAAACAATGCTTTAACTGTCTTTAATGAGTCTGAAGAAGCAATCAGCTGTTTTAGATCGTGAAAGCGCTTACTCTTGTTTTTTATTAAAGAAAATTCTGCTGAAAGTGAATGTATATTTGGATTTTTCAGCCGTGGTCAACCTGTTTATCTATTTTTTGTCATTGTCGCTTTGAGGTGTAAACCGGGCGTTAATCCAATCTTCTGAACTTTTTTCTGTCATATCCACAAAACAAACAGCACCAGAATTAGCCGTTCTAAAGACTTAAACCTTGCCTCTAATATAAATAGGACATGCTGGAGAGACAGGTATGTATCCCAAAGACTACCCCCTTTATGGAACAGGATCCCCATCCATGTGAAGCACAGTTCCTTCCTAACCCAATTCAAGTGCAACTTGGACAATGGGGAACAGAAAATTCATCCTTGGTTTGGCACCTATGTCTGTAATGGACTCAGGCAAACTGTAAATGGTTCATCTTCCCGGCTGCTGCATGTAAATATTTCATCTCTCAAACCTCTGCTTACACTTATCAAGGGTATTAGAAATTGTCAGAGATTTGGGATGCATGACTAGGCTTAAAAAGGCCCTTGTGGTCATTAGCCTAGTAAGTACCTATGAACCTATGAACTACAGATGCATCCTTGCATAGGAAAAATTTGTAGACAGTAGACTGTTTCAAATGTTTAAAAATTTAGTGCAGCATGAAGAACAGCATTTGATGTATTATATCTAAAACCATGTAGTATATGCATACAGTTAAGTACACACATTATCCAGATGAAATAATGAAGGCATGTTATGCTCACGCTAGGCTTCACAGTAGTTCACCAGGTACAGCAAAGCTGTCTACAAATTTCTGGCAAAGGTGCAGTGCTCAGCAAAAATGGGACTCAGAAGCACACACATAATTAACATAACACTAATTACATTTTCTGGTAAACTTTTATGAATCAACCATCTGAGCACTAAAAATAACTGTAGATGGCCACTAGATAGATCAGAATATAATCACATAGTGCTGAGAGTGTTGAGCAATGTAGTTACTAAATTGTTCTGCTCAATTAACAGTGTATCATGACATACAGTTAACTTCCCACACTGAAGTGAGTGATACAAACAAGTAATAGCTGTGTACACCTACTCTTTCTGCTTGGACATTGTGCAATATGCGCTTATATGATTCGCTATACTACACAATTTTCAAAGCATTTTAGCATTCTGTGACATGCAAGTGCCTAATTTCAATAGACCACACATGCAGAATGTCATTTTATTGTGCCTGAGTGCACTTCTCAGTTGCAAAAAGCTGTAATGTAAGACAACAGGCTTTTACGAGTCACTGCCTCCCTTGCATACTGCACAAGATCATAAAAATATTGTAAGGTTTTATGAGTCATACACATCAGCATATTTTAATTTACTGAACTCAGAAAGAGAAATCAGATGGCACATAGAACCAAGACACAGCTACCATATCATTACTGTAGATGCATATGAACAAATATGCTACTGCCAGAACATATGAGACAGATCATCCCTCTTAGTATGCTGAGTATGCTTTGAGATCCAACATTATGTGTTGGAAACTGTTTATGAGAACAGAAAAAGTCTGGTATACCATGCTTATCTACTACAAATATTAACGAACATATTGCCTGATCGTCAACCAGCCGGTATTGCTGTGAAAAATCTGGTTGCGATAATATGTAAGTACCTATATATATATATATATATATATATATATATATATATATATATATATATATATATATATATATATATATAAATATGTGTGTGTGTGTGTGTGTGTGTGTGTGTGTGTGTGTGTGTGTGTGTGTGTATGTATGTATGTATATATATATATATATATATATATATATATATATATATATATATATACAGGGGGGAATGGGAGGTGCAGGTAGGCTTGCCCCCTGCAGAAAAATTCTGTTTTTGATCAACTCACAAGTCTGTCAACTGCTTTAATGGCAGTTTGATGTAGGATAGTGCAAGGCTACATGATAGTGAGGTTTAAGAATTTTTTCTGTATTTATGCATGCACTGCTTGAGAGTTAGAAGTTCCTAGCTGTTTTGCATTTATGTAGCTTTAGTAAAGAAGTTAAAGTCATTTAAGCTAAAAATTGGGTGATGTTTCATTCGAACATGGACCTTATTAACAACTTAGGAGATAGGCCCCATTTTGTTTTTAAAACTGAACATAAGTTGAAATTTTTGTAGGAACATCCTATTTCTAAGTTTTGTCAAAGAAAAGGTACCAAAAAATGGGAGGCTTGTAGATATTGTTCCTTCATTCTAGTAGGAAATGAGGTTTTGGCTGGACTTCCCCCTGAAACTATTAAGTTAGAAACAGGAGATTGTGGAAGCACTGGTTTAGTGTACATTTCTGTCTGCCAAGATTGCAATTTCTTTTATGAAGGAAAGACTGAGAGAACCCTACGTAAACAGGTGTATGAGCATTTAGATGCCATTCAGTGTGAGAACCTCAATAATGCTCTATACAAACACTCCATTAGTTGTTTCAGTTTTAATAAGTTTTATTTGGTATTGTAGAAATCATAAAGAGAACTCCCGGGGGGCTGGGAAAATAGACTCAGCATGAAGGAACTTTTTTGGCAACTTAGGCTTAATGCCACTACTCCCCCTGGGTTGAATGACAATATTAATCTTATGCCCATACTTAGATACAGAGCTTTGACTTTACGGTAGAAAAAGTTTTGTATTGGTTTATATATATATATATATATATATATATATATATATATATATATATATATATATATATATATATATATATATATATATATATATATATATATATATTTTCATCATATTATTATTTTTTATATATATCAAACTGTAGGGTGAGTAGTGAAGCCCCAGTGTGTTTATTGCTTGTATGTTTTAGAGAGAGTTTACATTTTTATTGCCACATCTTTTTGTATTTATATATTTTGTATTGTATATATTATATATATTTTATACAGTTTCTAGCCAATAACAACACATGTCACTTAGGTTTTGCATTGTTTAAACATATGGACCTGTTGACTATTAGCATTTAATAATAGTTTTTTAAGTAATTGGATTAATTAAGGGTCATGTGATTTAAATATTATAAATACAGGATGTTGTTTTAATATGGTATTCTGAAGTCCTGGATTGTCAGGACAAAAATCACTTAATAAAACTAAGTTTTTTTATTGCCTTGTTGCCCATTGGTGTTTAAAAGTTAATCACAATGCTGGGTTTGGTGATTAACTATTTCTAACAGCCAACTCAGGGAGCACAAGTTCATTGAAGTTGAACCCACTAGAAAGTCTAACCTGCTGCAAATCCTATAAGTCAAAGCACGACATCTTGACTTATGACTAACATACTCAGCAGGCAGAAACAAAACCAATGAATCCCCCACCAAAGACTGCACCCCCCACACACCTAGTTACTCATATATAGCAATGCTGAGACTGCACTGAATTAGAGAAAGAGCAGTAATCTCTATATAGAGACCCCAGTCCTGATGTACAGAGCTGCTCTACCTTATTGATCATTAAAAGAGGACTCAGCAACTTTGCTCTTTCAAAAAGTGGGACAGTCTGTAAGAGAAACTTGATTGAGACACCCTTGACATTTTCCACTTGACAAAAAATGACTGCAGGTGAAAACATACACACACACACACACACACACACACACACACACACACACACACACACACACACACATACACACACACACACACACACACACACACACACACACACACACACACACACACACCTAGACCACTTCTAATTCCCAAGCAAATTAATCATGAATGGTAATCAACAGGGCTCAAGCATACAAAGTACAAAGTCAGCAAAATGAAAGTCAGCCTTTTCTGTTCATTCCAGGACACCTTGAATGTGGAACAAATCCTCCCTATAGTCCATTTCCTGTGCATGCATTATTTTTTTTCTATATCATTCAGGTGCGTCATTCAGTGCATTCCAAATTCCATTCTTCAAACAACATGGAGGCTTACCTTAAACCCAATTGCCTGATAGCTTTCTTCTCAAAGTGTGGATTGATGGGTCCAGTCAAAGACTACAATGCATCTTGTTTCTCATTGAACTTAAGTATGAAGCATGAGATATTCCAATGCTTGACTGGCCTTCTGGTGGCCAGTTTGTAGTTTTACTTTTACTGGAGGAGAGGATGTGCATTACTATACTGACTGTATCTCAGACACCACCGGTGATAAGAATATCAGTACAAGCCTAGAGACTACTCAGATATAGAATAACAGTAAATTTAGGGCTATCATAGCCCCCCTTACATAAACATCTTACAATAGGATCTAACAAAAATAAAAAACTGGTATCAAAGCCATGGATTAAAACTCAATACAATGAAATGGCATTACAGTTCCCTTTAGGAAATCGTCCAACCAAGCTAATTACTCCATTGATAAAACACCTCTAAGAGTTGACCTGATAGAGATCTGGGAGCATATGTAAACAGTAATCTGGCCTTGGATCAACATTTAGCCAAGTTAGTAAGATAATCATTCTATGTCACACAACTCATAAGCAAGGGTATGGCACCCAGATACAAGGAAGTTACAGTGCCACACTACTCAGCCCTTATCAGTCCCATCGTTGAATGCAATGCCCTCTTTGGCATGTACCTAACCAGGCACTTGCAACAGTTGGAATGCACTCAAAAGTTCCTCACCAGTAGAATCCAGGGTGTGAATACCCTGTCCTAAACAGACTGTGTTAAGACCCTATCTCTGTACTCAATTTCCCACAGAATAGTGAGAGGTGATCTATACCTAGTATAAAAAGCATTCTCAGAGCCAGCCAAGGTGGATGGATCTCTTGCACACTCAAAATACAAGCAGCATCAGAAACACTAGATCTAAGGATTTGAGCTTTGCCTGCAGCATAAATAAAACATAGTGGAGAGACAGATAATGTGTTTCAAAGGGTCCCCATGCTATGGAATGAGCTCCCCATCTACTTGAAGCAGAGTTTATCCCTGATCCTATTAAAAAGAAGCCTTGATCATTGAATGGGAAATCATAGATTCTCCTCAGGTCTGGCCCACATGTTTCTGATGGACAGTAAGTAAATTAATCCTCAACTAACATACCCCTCACATAACATTACCTACCTTGTTATTAACATACCCCATCATATGGCTGCCCAATGAACTCAGACAAAACTGGGTTGGGGTTACATGACTAGACTTGCAAAGACCACAGTGGTCATTAGCCTAGAAAAAACTATGAATGATATTTGAATGAATAAAAAGTATTTAAGCTTTTATAATCAGTAAACACAATAATAACTAAATTAGTATTAACAAATATGAATTATTATTCAATGCAATCACCTTACTGGAAAAGCTAAGTCATCAAATATAAAATAAAAGTAACATTTTTACTGTCCGGAGAAAATAAAATAATAAATAAATAAAAGTAATGTTTGTACTTTCCACAGACCAGAGAAAATAATATAATTATTAACATTCTCCTTGTGGTAGAGTCTCTTCATTCCTGGTTGTAATATTCCCAAAACCACTGAGATAGTCATCCAGCATGCATAATCTATTTTGAAACATTGTATAATTTGTTCTCCATGTGATAGAGTCAAGTTCAAAAAACACAAGCAAGAATCTATAAGAATCTGATCAGATACTAGTGAATCAAAACTATAGTTTTGATAAACTACGCTGCCAAACAGCAAAGGAAAAAACAGCTTGCAATGAGCCTCAGAAGGGGAGCCAAACATTTCAATTTTAATATTAATGATGACTTCCATGATAGACCAAGTCACCTCAATACTTTCTTCATCCTGTCCTAAAACACATTAATATAGGTCAAGTTTCAAACACCTGGCAGCTATACCCACAAAACAGCTATAAGCATTATACACGCAGTCCCCACTTTCAAAACCAAATCAGCAGTCTTGATTAGGAAATAACATAAATCCAAAGGTATAATTCAAGGTAAGCATACAATTTCCAATACAGACTAACAGAGCTCAGTGGTTCAGACTGAGTTAAAAAGATCAAATAACTATAGTGTATATCAAAGCAGCAATAAGCAGAAATAAATTAGCATGTAACACCATAAAGGTTGCTAAAGATACTAAAACTGAAAACTCGTTTATTAAAAAAGAAAATCAGAAATCAAATGAAAGTTAATTTCTGACTTAGAAAACAGCAGCATAAACAAAATTAAAAAGGGGCCAGGTTTGATCCTGGCAGTCAGCTTGTCATTCAGGTGTTTGATCTTCCATATTAAGCATGAACTCTTGACACTACTGGCCTTTTGCTAATAGTACAAACACATTCAAAAACTGTTAGCAAAGGCCAGCTCTACTGAGATGCATTCAAATATTACAAAAGGCTTCAGCTGTATGAGGCCCCACTACAAATTATTGTTTATTTGGCTCATTTATATGTGAGACCTGTTGAATTAAGTGTATCTTCAACTTTTCATGATCTTGAGTATTTTTTTTTTTTTTTTATGTCATGTCTGACCAATCTGTATATCTTCTTCTGATCACTTTGCATTGAAAGTTCATTGCATTTTTACATCACATAGAGTGGTCTGTTCACACTCAAAAACAGGAAAATAATCTTATTGTACTGAAGTTCATTTATAAGAAGCTTGCTATAGTACGTTTGTTAGAGCAGGACTCTTACTTGTAATCTTTACTGTTATAAAACTAAGCAAATGTACTCTGCCACACATATAGCCATTATCAAGGACTTGCATAAGAAGGCGAGCAGTGGCTTTAAAAGCTTTCACACACTGCACTGCCATGCAAACAGTAATCACGAGTGTCCGCACAACTCATCATCATCATCAACCCCCTTTTTCCCATGTTCTTCATGGGGTCAGGATGTCGCATCAACTGTTGCCATCTCATTTTGTTCAAAACCAGTCTCTTCTTCAGTACTCATGCCTAACTGTTACAGGTCTTTTCCCATACAATCCATCCACCACTTTGATGGATGCCCTCATTCCCCCCCTGCCTTCTTCCTGTTGTCCCAAATCTTCTTCATCAGATTGTCTTCTACCGTTATGCACATGTACCTGAACCACCATAATCTGTTCTCTTTGACCCTTTCTCCAATTGGAGCTAATTTTGCTTCTTTTCTTATGTCCTCATTTCATCTTTCTCACTGTATGCATCCTACCACCCATCTCAAGCACTTCATCTCCATCACCTCTAGCTTCCTCAACTACTCTGCCTTTACTACCCAGGTTTCTGTACCATATAGTAGTACTGGTTGCACCATTGTTTTGTACACCTTCCATTTCTGATTATTTGGCACCTTTCTGTCATATACTACACCTTACACTTTGTGTCAGTTCACTGCAACTCCTCTGATTCTAGCTTTGATCTCCTTATTTAGACTTCCCTTTTCCTCAATCACCCTTCCAGAAACGTGAAGCTGTTAACCTGTTCCACACAACTAACAACTTTAAAAAGCTGTTACATAATTTATGCTGACACACAACTTTTTTCAATGGGTATCACATACAAAATCTACTATAGGTTTTTGTATTCTAGTGGCCTACCTAGCATCCAAACTCATAAAACTGTATAGCACTACCAGAGCCATAACTCTAAGACTAAAACTCCCACACAATTCCCAACCTGAGTTCTCACTACCTTACCATAAATTCCACTCCCTCTCTCTAATCCTGAAATGCCTGATCACTTCCTAAACCTAAAGTCCTTAATCACTCCTAAACTTAAAACTCCCTTCCCTCTCACCCTACAACTCCCTTTTCACTTTATAACTCCTAAAATCCCCCTCCTGCTCCTTCCAATGGCTACTTGCCTGAAGTCATCTTCAGTTTTGAGGTTGAGTGGCAGCCTGCATGGGCTACAAGGCATTCACTTCTCTGGCTTCAAGACAGTGGTTTTTGAGAGCTTTGGACTTGAGTGCTTATAATAGATCATCACAAATAGGAAACTCAAGCTCTGCATTTATTACAAAACTTTTTGAATAGGTCTCTAATCACAAGGAAATTGTATTGTGTTATTGAAACAAATGTCAACAAATTCACCTGTCAAGTTTTCAGTTTTCAAAACACACAGTAGTCCTATTTCTGAATGGCACTCTTCAAAATATTCAGGAATCTGATTATGTCTAGAGACCCAATTACAATTCAGTGTTATTGATTTTAAATTTATTTATTTTTTATTTTATTTTGCAATCCTACAACATTAATAATTTGTTTCTACAATTAAACAATCTGTTAATAACATAACATGCTTAATTTTGCTTGTATTCTGGCATTCTCCAGTCTTTTAAATGTTTATAAAAGTTATACCTAGATGTTATCCATTGTAAGTCATTGTATTTTTCTTAGAAATATTAACAACAAATGCAATTAGACTTACTTGGAGTTCTTTCACAATAGCAAATTTGGATTTCATATTCTGATTTGAAATTTTTGTTTCACTCAGCTGTTCCTGCAGCATTTCAATCTTCTTCTGTAACTTATGAATGGTTTGACCATGGAGAGTTGCATCAGCAGCCAATGTAATTTGGTGTTCTTTTTCTTTCTCTATTTGTTTAATCTTTTTTTCTAGATGCTCAATCTGCATATCCTTTTTTTCTATTTTTTCCATCTGAGACTTCACCTGTATTGAGAAATGTACAGTATTATTTTTCTTTGATGTTTACGCAGACTAATGCAGTATTTCACAAAATACAGTATTTGATTTAGACAAAGCCATATAGAAAGCAAATGCTTTATTGAGAAGATTATAAGATGTGATAACACTGTAGAAAAGTCAGTACAGTAAGCCATTATTACCACTGTTCCTAACGCATCAGATAACATTGTTTAATTTATGCTGCATTTAGTTCCATTTGCTACTTTTCTTTCCTTTCCTTTCTCCCCAGACATCTCTATTTTTTCTGTTACATCAAATGCATCCCACACCATTTCATAAATTAACCTCTTCAGCTTTTCCTCATCTACCTTCCCTTTTCTCACCACATTCTTATCCTTCCATCTCATTGCATTCATATGCTTTACCCAGCCTAGTGTACAGCTAATCATATAAACTAATGTCTCCTTTTTCCATGATAAACCCACCCTTCATCTCCTACCCCAAATATATAACCCCAGAGTGACCACTTAGTTCTTTCATCAACCATCCCTTCTCAATGTTACACTGCTTTTTGCTATTGGCAAACCACTTTATTACTGCTCTGTTAAATGTTGACATAACCTGCTACCCCTTCCTCACATATCAAGTACTAGTTAGGCTGTATGATGCCACTTGTCCTTTACTTCTGCAGAGTCTTACATCATCAAACACCCCTCGACTGTCCAGAATTTCACAGAATGTGCATATTTTTCCTCATATTTTTGATCTGTTCCTCATAAATTGTATAGTTTTCTAGCAAATCATTGAGGGCTGCAGTCATTAAATAATGACAGACATTTGGACAGTTAAAACTGACATTTTGAGTTTCAGGCTAATCCAAAACCTATTTTTCTAGCAACATTGTAAGATTATAAGAGCAATTTTTAAAATCTGTCCCCTTATTATCTTTAGCTTTGTCCCCAATTCCTCAGCTAACAGGTTGAAAGGTATTGTCATAAAAGGAGATACTGCCAACCCAACTATCTGGAATTTTATAAGTAATTATGTCATTTGTGAATATCAACATGATTCATATGCTTGTGTTACAAATGTATTAGAACTGTATGTCATATAAGATGGTTTGTGATGAAGAGGTAATTTACAAAGTACTGAGCTTAAAGATGTATCCACAGTGTACCCTACTGGAAAAGAACAGAAATGTATATGCACTATTGTAACTGTTTAAATATATATATTTTAATAGGGGAAACTGGAGCACAGGAGGTTAGCTTGCAAAACTTCAGAAAATAGTTGAAACTTAATTTATGGCTGGGCCATAAATAAGATGTTATCTTTTAGTTTTAGTGCAACAGGGAGCATAATGTGTATACTAGAGAAGTTTTCTGCATTGTCTTTAAATGTGAGGGATGTAAACTATTTTATCACTTCCACCATTTGCCAAAAGATCTGAGGTATATGTATTTTCACAGGTAGATGCTAAATGCTACCAGGTGGCATCAATGGTTGTTTTGAGCCTGGGAACTGAAGTCAGATGACAAGAAATTATGTCATTCTGCAAGTATCCCAGCAGTAATATTTGAGATATTATATGGGAAGTTTCTAAGAGAGAGAGATAGTATTCTATATTTTCTTTGACCTGACACCTGGAAGACCCACTCACCACATCTGCCTTGCTTGCTCTGTAAGTTCATTGCGGCTGATATTTGTGAGACATATTTAAGTTCTGAGAGTACTTGCATATTTATTTGGTGACAATGTGGGCCACTCCTAATGGCCTTGCTCTTGGTCAAACTACCATTTTTACTAACAGTAACATTACACAGTAAGATGATAAGGACCTGGCCAGGGAAAGTAAAAACTGCCTTATAGTCTGGGCAGAAGGAGGCATAGCTCATAAACCTGTGCCAGCCTTTCCCAGGTGTGTGTCTGTGTATAAATCAAACCTCAAAGAGAGTGTGCGTAAGCTACTTGGGCAGGGACACGAAGCACTGGTTGGACAGATTTAGTGTTGGAGGTCTTGACTTGGCCACTCATCTGAGATCTCAACTCTATAGCTCTGCCAGTGGGGATTCTTATTGGGGATCTGGAGAAAGAAGGAGAAACCAGCCCTGGACTGACTGTGGTCTCTGTGTGCTCTTAAGGAGAAACTGCACTTGATACAGAGAGCTGCATCTGGAAATACTGTGCGTTTACTTGTCATCCGTCCAGTGTACATCCCCCACTGGTGCTAGTGGTGAGAATTGAGGGTCCTTGATTACTGGATCAGAGGTGGGGCATCACAGGGATGCATCACCTTTATATAATTCACATCTGTATCTTAAACTGGTCAAACAGGCCTCCGTGGTCTGATTATTTGTAATCATTCTTGTTAGAGTGGGAAGTATAAAATAATAACCAAAGAACTGTGTGTTGTGTGGTCAGGACAAATGGATAACCAGTGGAATGTGTAAAATAAATATGTAATTGTAAATACTTGACAACTGATTTTAAAACTTACAATTACATGTTTATTTTTGTACATTCCACTGGTTCTCCATTTGTCCTGACGGCACCACACACAATTCTTTTGTTCTTAGTTTGCCAGTGTGTGGATGCTCATTTCCATCTGATTATAAGTATAGAATAGTTTTATTAGATGGATTATCATGTTGGGAATAATTAATAAAGTCAAGAGTGGAACAATATTTCAACTGCTTGTTGACTAGGATCTGCATTATATCTAGCAGGTAAAAAATACAGCAAACTAAGCAGACCAAGTGGGACAGGCCTCACATAAAAATGAGTATTAATCCTGTAAGTGCTGATGCTTTCCAAAAATATTGTTTGTTTATTAATTTTTCTTTACAATCTGTTGACTACTTATTCACATCGTACTTACAACCTGTTTTCAATGAAGACTAGATGCAGTATTTAAACTGATTAGGGCTAATTTAGTAAAGATATGTTGGAAATTCTCTTATTCTTTTCTAGAATGTGCTGGAGTGCAGCTGTTGGTGGGGAATATCATACTGAAGATAGAGGGAGAGGAGTTGTTATATGGAATGGAGAATGTGAAAAATGAAATGATAATTATGTCAGAAGGAAATCTAGTCACCTAGCTGTTGGTTGGAATCTTAACGTACAATTTGAATTGCCTGATTTATTGTGGTCAGATCTTATGAGAGAGAGAGAGAGAGGGAGTCAATGCAAGAGGTAGAAGATGTGGGGGACTTGAATTCCAGACATTCAAGAATCAGGGGTATGAGTAATTATCAGTTTACTTCTTTTTGGTACAACAAGAGACAGTAATGCTTTAGAGAATATGCAGAGTAATGAGGAAGATGATAAGATTAAGGACATGCCAAAACGAAACCTGCAAGAGGTCATACAGAGGTACAAAGATGCTAACATGCCACTGGAGGAATGGCACGGTTACTAGAGGAGGTTTGCTTGGCTGAAATTTCCTACAACTTGTTTGTGGAGGACATGGTATTTAAACCCTGGGGAAAAGACTCCTTGGAATGACTTTATACTGCATAACTTTGCTTTGAACAAGTGAAACAATATACATATTATGGATTGCAATCCGCATTGAACAGAAGAGGCTCCGCTTTGCCATTTTTGATTGTCTCATATACTGGCATACGAGCCAATCAAAAATTGCAAAGTGGAGCCACTTCTGCTCAATATGGAACTGTGGGCTGTTCCACATTGAGTAGAAGTAGCTCCACTTTGTGATTTTTGATTGGCTCATATGCCAGCATATGAGCTAATCAAGTGTCAGTTGCTTGAGTCCCATATAACGGGGATTTTACTATACAATTTGAAGAAACTGTCTTAGATCTGAGTTAAAAGAATTGAAAAGAAACTGTCAATACGTTCATCTGAGGCATTTTAACGTTTTCAAATATAATAACTCCACCTTGAGCAAGCAAGTCCCTTATCCTAATCTTTTTTTTTGGCACCCACACCATCACCCTGGTATATCTCGATCAATTTCAAAATTGGAATTGCTTACCAAATGTTTTTTGTAGACTAATACAAATATTACATTCACTGATACAGCTTATTTCTAGGAGCTTTCTGTGGCCACCCCACTAAAATATGGAACAGTCTTGGAACAACTTGCCTATTCTGATGCAAAAAAAAAAAACTGGCACAGTCATTTATTATACATTATTTCCACTCCAGTCTTAGCAAAAGCCTTAACATTAGCATCTCCCACCAAATTAAGAATTATTTAACTCCAGATAGACTCATTTTGTTACACAAGAAGCAATGTTTTGCCAAAATATGCTGGGTCACCTTCAAATCAACTTGTTTTTTCTTTCCATTTGCAGTTCTATGAATGGTATTGTTAATTTCTTTGCACTTCCACAGATAAATATTTTAATTTCCTTAAGAATATATCTGTAGTACCCCACAGAACTGATATGCAGTAAAGAAATTGGAAACAAAATAAGAAGGATTGTCATTCTTACAATGATAATTATATCCCACAAAGAAAGTGGATAATATTTCCACCAGTTAAGATGTACCAGTATTGTGTTTCATATTTTATATGCTATATACTAAATCAAGTATATATATATATATATATATATATATATATATATATATATAGTTTACTATAATATATATCCAAAATGTACTTGGTCGACTGTTCACATGGTCAACCGAGATTGTGCGAAATTCACAATGTCGAACACCGGAATTGACGAAATACATGTCGACTGCTACCTAGGGACAGGTTTTAATATGGGTTGAGATAGGGGCAGATGTGTATTTTGGCAAAATCAGTGTTTGACTTTGCCTACAGTCGAAATTCCAATTTTCGAACGAAGTGGCGTCGACCGACTTCACTTCGAATAAATGATAGTAAACTTATATGTGTATATATATATATATATATATATATATATATATATATATATATATATATATATATACATATATATATATATATATATATATATATATACAGGCAAACAAATTTGCATAAAAGTAACCAAACCATATTAACACGTTTACATTCACAAACATTATAGGATGTATAGAAATATATGTGATGTATAATCTAAGCAACATTACATAAATTATTCAGTTTCTGCCATCTCATAAACCTCATTCCTCCTCTAAAAGATTTTTCCACAATTGTTGTTCCTACAAAATCAAGACCACTAGCTAGGAAGTAACTAGTTTGAAGCATTTAATGTATTTAATTGATCTTTTATGTAAACATAGTCTGTATGAAAGGCTGGACACTAAGGAGGGAGAAAAGGACCTGTACCGATTGGCTAGCTAGAGGGACCGAGCTAGGAAAGATGTGCAGCAGGTAAAGGTGATAAAGGATAATGAGGGAAACATACTCACAAGCAAGGAGAGTGTGTTGAGGAGATGGAAAGAGTACTTTGAGGGGTTGATGAATGAAGAGAATGAGAGGGAGAGAAGGTTGGATGATGTAGGGATAGTGAATCATGAAGTACAATGGATTAGCAAGGAGGAAGTAAGGATAGCTATGAAGAGGATGAAGAATGGAAAGGCTTTTGGCCCAGATGACATACCCGTGGAAGCATGGAGGTATTTAGGTGAAAGAGCAGTGGAGTTTTTAACCAGATTGTTTAATGAAATCTTGGAAAGTGAGAGGATGCCTGAGGAATGGAGAAAAAGTGTTTTGGTACCGATTTTTAAGAATAAGGATGATATGCAGAGCTGTAGTAACTACAGAGGGATTAAATTGATCAGTTACAGCATGAAGTTATGGGAAAAAGTAGTGGAAGGTAGGTTAAGAAGGGACGTGATGATTAGTAATCAGCAGTATGGTTTCATGCTGGGAAAGAGCACTACAGATGCGATGTTTGCTCTGAGAGTGTTGATGGAGAAGTACAGAGAATGTCAGAAGGAGTTGCATTGTGTTTTTGTAGACTTAGAGAAAGCATATGACAGGGTGCCTAGAGAGGAGTTGTGGTATTGTATGAGGAAGTCAGGAGTGTCAGAGAAGTATGTAAGAGTGGTACAGGATATGTACGAGGGTAGTGTGACAGTGGTGAGGTCTGCTGTGGGAGTGATGGATGCGTTTAAGGTGGAGGTGGGGTTACATCAAGGGTCAGCTCTGAGCCCTTTCTTATTTGCAATGGTGATGGACAGGTTGACAGACGAGATCATACAGGAGTCCCGGTGGACTATGATGTTTGCAGATGACATTGTGATCTGTAGTGAGAGTAGGGAACAGGTGGAGGAGACCCTGGAGAGATGGGGATATGTTCTAGAGAGAAGAGGAATGAAGGTCAGCAGAACTAAGACAGAATATATGTGTGTGAATGAGAGGGAGGATGGAGGAATGGTGAGGATGAAAGGAGTGGAGGTGGCGAAGGTGGATGAGTTTAAATACTTGGGGTCAATAGTTCAGAGTAACGGTGAGTGTGGAAGAGAGGTGAAGAAGAGAGTACAGGCAGGATGGAGTGGGTGGAGAAGAGTGTCAGGAGTGATTTGTGACAGACGAGTACCTGTAAGAGTGAAAGGGAAGGTCTACAAGAGGGTAGTGAGACCAGCTATGTTATATGGGTTGGAGACAGTGGCATTGACAAAAAGGCAGGAGTTTGAGCTAGATGTGGCAGAGTTAAAGATGTTAAGATTTACACTGGGTGTGACGAGGGTGGACAGGATTATGAATAAGTATATTAGAGGGTCAGCCCAAGTTGGAAGATTTGGAGATAAAGCCAGAGAGGCAAGATTACGTTGGTTTGGACATGTGCTGAGAAGGGATGCTGAGTATATTGGGAAAAAGATGCTAAGGATGAAGCTACCAGGTATTAGGCAAAGAGGAAGGCCTAAGATAAGGTTTATGGATGTGGTGAGAGAGGACATGCAGGTGGTTGGTGTGACAGAGCAAGATGCAGAGGACAGGAAAAAATGGAAACAGGTGATCCGCTGTGGCGACCCCTAATGGTAACAGCTGAAAGAAGATGATGATGATGATGATGAGTCTGCTACAGTTAGTGTAAATACTAACCTTTTAATATTAAGTTTTGACAATGTAAATGTTATAATAATTTTTAAAAAAAGTTAGCTTTTTATGTTTTTTATATATATTTTTTGATTGTTTCAGTTTTTTGATGTATCTCTTTAAGTAAGGGATGTATAACTGCTGATGTTGAATATGATTGGTTGTTTTTAAATTAACTGAGTATATAAGCACAATTTGTTGTGTCAGGTATAGGTCTGATGAAGTGGTGTATCTACATCATGGAAGCACTTACCAATAAACCTGCTGTTATTATTCCATTAGCCATTGAGTGATCCTTTGGATGTTGTTGTGGAAACAGTGTTCGACATTGCCTACAGTCGACATTTCGATTTTATATATATACAGGCAAACTTAAATTTGTATAAAAGTAATCAAACCATATTAACACGTTTACATTCACAAACATTATAGGATATATAGAAATATATGTGATGTATAATCTAACCAACAGTACATAAATTATTCATTTCCTGCCATCTCATAAACCTCATTCCTCCTCTAAAAGATTTTTCCGTATTTGTTGTTCCTACAATTTCAATTTTTTTTCTATGCAATTTACTCATACCATTTTCTAAAGTTCCCACTTCCTGTCTTTTATCTCTGTTAAAATATTCCCCAGGTCAAGCATAGTTGATTTAGATTTTGATTTCCATTTTCTAGTAACTTTTTTTGGCAGCCACCAGAATTAAACTTAACAAGACTTTACTGTATCTAGACAATTCAGATCCTGTATCCCAGCTCAAAAAATAATTTACTCAGTTACACACATTTGCTCACACAGTATTCCTGACAGAGTACTCTGTAGGGATTTTTTTAAAGTCTGCCAACTCATTACACTCCCAAAACTTATGTTCCCAGTTACCTCTTTCTTCCCTATCACACCTCCAACATATGTTATCCATCTTAGGAAAAATTCTTTGGAGTTTGCTCAGGGTATAAAAGTATCTATGCAAACATTTTTCTGCATTTTCTTGCTGCCTTTAGCTAATTCCGCCTAAAATGCTGATTTTCTAGAGTTTCTGTGATTTAAAAAGCTTGTTTCAGCTACATACTGTACTTATTTAACTGCCTGCACTTTAACAAAGTTGTTTTTGTGTTTAAATTACATGTTTAACTGTTGTAGACTATGCACTCGTATGATAGCCATTTCTATGCATTTAAAGTGTTTTTGATTGTATCTGCTTTATTTTCTGAAAAAAAACAAAAAAAAATACTTGTTTTCCTGCCTTTCTAAGCTAGTATAGTCCAGTTTTCAGGTTAGAACTGAATTCAGGGCTGTGTTACAAGTTTATGTGTTTGCCCATACCTTACTTGGATAGAAGGAAGTTTCTCTGTTCACTGAGAGAGAGGGAGCTTTGAGCAGCCCATCTGTCCCTGGAGGAGTGGTTTCAGCCCAGAAATTAGTAGTTTATTGGCCATTTTGGGCTAATTTCTATCTCTTTCAATTCCCTGCTATAAAACCCGCATTTGTGAGGTTTTTGTGCTTGTATACAGCTCAGCAAGCACTTGCCTGGTGCCCTGCAGAGTTCTACAGCAGCAGAAAGACAAAAGAGAGACTTTGGAGTGAGTAAGCATCATTTTTTTGCATTTTCTTGCTGCCTTTAGCTAATTCCACCTAAAACGCTGATTTTCTAGAGTTTCTGTAATTTAAAAAGCTTGTTTCAGCTACATATTGTACTTATTTTACTGCCTGCACTTAAAGTCGTTTTTGTGTTTAAATTACCTGTTTAACTGTTGTAGGCTACACACTCAAGTGTGATAGCCATTTCTGTGCATTTAAAGTGTTTTTTTTGATTGTATCTGCTTTATTTTCTGAAAAAAAAACAAAAAACAAAAAAAAAACTTGTTTTCCTGCCTTTCTAAGCTAGTATAGTCCAGTTTTCAGGTTAGTGTTGAATTCAGGGCTGTGTTACAAGTTTCTGTGTTTGCCCATACCTTACTTGGATAGAAGGAAGTTTCTCTGTTCACTGTGCAAGAGGGAGCTTTCAGCAGCCTATCTGTCCCTGGAGGAGTGGTTTCAGCCCAGAAAGTAGTAGTTTATTGGCCATTTTGGGCTAATTTCTATCTCTTTCATTTCCCTGCTACAAAACCCGCATTTGTGCAATTTTGCATGCCAGGCAGCACCGGTTAGCTAGGGTATAACTATTCCTGGCTCCACAAAGTCTACTCTTCAATATTTCCCTTGGAACTAGGCAAACTTTCAACTTAAGCACTCAAACCATTCACTTCTCATCCCGGCACTTGCTCAAAACTCATAGTGCTTGCACTAATAAACCTTAGCACTGGACCCCCCCTATACTGTAGAGAAGGACAAGGCTCTCTATTCGACCTTATCAGCCAATCAGTAAAACAGTTCACTGTACCTATCCAGGCATGTCCAAAGGGCAGTTTCAGGTGTACTCTCCAGTTCAACTGGTGAATCTGGGCATTTTGAGGCAATGTTACAATTGCCTCATGTACACAGACAACCCTCTCCTCCTACAACCAAACACTAATACATGCGAGAGATGCAATTATACAGCCAAACTAGAGGCTAAGCTCTCTCTGCTCTTCACTTTTTCCCTTGGAACTGATCTAAATCTCAAAGGAAGCACTCTATTTTCATTGTAAAGCCTTGCACTTGCTCTTATAAGTAATCTTATAAGCAAAACACCAACAAACTTAAGCACTAAACCCCTCTTATACTCTTTTTAAACACTTTACACCCTATTGATCCTTTTTGATCAGTCAAAAAGCATTTCATTATAATATCCTGACATGTCCAAAGGTCAGTTTCGTGTATACTCACCAGTCCAGCTGGTGAATATGGGAATTTTGAGGCAATGTTACAACTGCCTTATGTACACAGACAACCCTCTCCTCCTCCCAACAAACTCAAATATATGTGAGAGATGCAACTATATAGCCAAACTGGAGGCTGAGCTCTCTCAACCCATGACTGGCACAGTCAATCAGGAGGAGAAGGTAATCATACACACCACAAATCCAGTCTCACATAGACCTATAGCAACAGCAAACCAAACACATAAACACACAAAAACATACTCGGAGGCTCTAAATAAAAATCTGCCTAAGCAGCAGAGACCACCAAAGCAGACATCCAAACAACTGCTACCCCACAACAATACCCACGTATCACATAGCTCACAAAGTCAGTGTGCCACACAGTCACAGCCCTTAAGGCTAAACAACACACCTAATACACTTGTAATAGGTGACTCTATTGTCAGACACACTGATGTCCCACTCACCTGGCTGAACAAGGAGATGGTCACTGTAAGCTGCCTGTTGGGTGCCAGGATCTGCCACATAACACAAGCACTCAGGTCACTCCAAAGCAAGAACAAATATGACTCCGTCATTGTCCATGCTGGTGTGAATGACCTGAGACGTACCTCCCTGGGCTACATGAAAAGAGACATAGAGAAGCTCTCTTATCATGTAGTCCAGGTCGTTATGACCCTGACCTTGAGTAGCATCTTACCCTCACCAAGAATGATGCCATAGTATAAAGACAAAATGATCAATTTTAACAATTGGCTAAAGTATTGGTGTCATTCAAAGGGTATCCAGTATCTGTCAACCTGGGATGACATGCTTGACAAGCCACATTGCTTCGCTAGGGACGGCTTGCACCTGTCACCCCTGGGCTTTCGAATACTGGCTAAGTCTCTTGCCACCCCCATAGTGCCTTTTTTAGGCAAGGATCAAAAGACAAACCCACCTCCATAGACAACACAAGGAAAAAGAAACTAAGGGTAATGCTGCTCAACGCCAGAAGTCTAAACCTCAAGATGCACGCACTCGAGGCTCTCCTCAGTATGGAGAATATCGATATCTGTGCAGTAACAGAAACCTGGTTCAAGGCTCCCGAGAGCACCCCAGCACTACCAGGTTATACCTCATACCATGCTTTTCGGCCCCAAAACTCGGACCGAACCACAAAAGGAGTGGGAGCATCCATATTCATCAAAGATACCCACACCTCCAGGTTAGTGGCACTACATAAAGCAGCGGAGACCATCCATGTGCAACTAACAGTGGGCAAAACTGCCTTTCAGTTTAGACCACCCTCGCAAACTCAAGAACCCCACTCGGCTTTCCTGAGAACACTGGAAAATATGAAGGTCTCTCCAAACACCATCATATTGGGTGACTTCAACTACCCAAACATAGATTGCGAGCACTACTCAAGCCCCAACACCCTCGCCCAACGGTTCCAGAATTTATAAACTCAAATGCCATGGAACAACTGGTCACCATTCCCACAACAGGGGAAAATATATTGGACCTGATCATCACCAACATGGGGACTCATTGTTCCACACCAGAGGTATACCCCTCATTGGTAAGATCTGACCATAAATTAATCTCACTGGACATCCTCATCCCGTCCCCACCCCCAGCCAAGGAAATCACGGTGAAGAACTTCTCAAAAGCAAACTTCACACTTCTCAAAACCGAGGTGGAATCCTTCAAAGCCCCCGGGCCAGTGGAAAATATGGCCCAAACCGCAGAATCCTTTACAAATGCATTCTATGGACACTTACAGGAATGCATGGATCGAGCTATCCCAAATAAAACCAATACTCACTCCTCCAAGGGCAGGAGACCTGTCTGGTGGACCCCAGCCATAAACAAGCTTTACAACAGAAGGAAGAAGCTACTACATGATATAGCAAAATTCCAAAAAGGGAAAGCATCTCTGATCTGTACTAGCAAGAAACTACGATCCCTCATAAAATCATCCAAGGCCAGCTTCGAAAGAAAAATTGCACAAGACGCTAAAGATAATCACAAGGCTTTCTTCAGTTTTGTCAGGAACCTGGGTGGCAACTCCCAGATATGCCCTGAGTTAGTGCACAATGACAAAAAATACACTGAACCCACAGACATTGCCAACATCCTGGCAGACAGATTCAGTGCAAACTTCTCCCCCCAAAAAGATCAAATGTCTTTCCCAACAAAGTGTAGCTTCCCTGACATCACAGATACACAGGTGAGAGTTGCCCTCTCCAAAGCAAAAAACACAGCATCAATGGGACCGGACGGTGTCCCAGGCTGCGTCTTACATGAGCTTCAAGAAGAACAGAACCCTCATATAAAGTCACTGTTCAATTTCAGCCTCACTACAGGATATATACCCAAGGAATGGCGTACAGCAACAGTGGTCCCACTCCACAAAGGTGGTGCCACAACGGACCCCGGAAACTATCACCCTATAAGCCTGACTAGCCTGGTCTGCAAAGCTATGGAGCATATCATCATGGAACTCATAAACAAAGACATTGGGAACCTCCAAACACTGGATCCCACCCAATTCGGCTTTGTCAAGGGCAGATATTGCCTCTTGAACCTGGTCGACTTTTTGAAACAGTCACCAAGGCAAGAGATGAAGGGAAGATAGTCCACACAGCCTACCTAGACCTTGCATAAGCCTTTGACACAATACCCCATTTGGGCATCATAAATAAGCTCACCAGCTTAAATATCAACTCCTATGTCACAAGATGGGTTGCAAACTGGCTCAGGGATAGAACCCACATGGTCAGAATTGCAGGTGCCATGTCAGACTCTAAACCAGTTATAAGTGGTGTCCCACAAGGCTCAGTCCTGGGACCTCTCCTGTTCGGTATATATTTCTCGGAGGTACAGGCTAACACAGGAGGACTATGGCTGACCAAGTTTGCAGATGACTGCAAACTGGGTGCCATAATTGACTCGCCGACTGACACAAGCATCCTCCAAAAGGGTCTCACAGAGACGGATAACTGGTGCCAGAGCCATGGCCTAAAGCTAAATGCCAAAAAGTGCATAGTCATCCCCTTTGAGAAAAACAAAGTGCCCACAAACTACCACATAGGTAGAAAACCATTAAGTACGGAAGAAGTAATAAGGGATTCGGGGACCCAAGTAGATAGCAATCTCTCCTTTGACAATCACATTGCCAAAGTGGTTAGAAAGACCTTCTATATAGCCGACCTCATCACGAAAGGGTTCACATCTAGATCAAGAGAAGTCATTCTGCCCCTCTACTCATCACTTATCAGGCCAATAATTGAGTACAATGCCCCATTTTGGATGTACCTTACTTGACACCTGCAGCAACTGGAAGGACCCCAAAAGTACCTCACCAAGTGGACTAAGGGGCTCAAACAGATGCCCTACACAGTTAGGCTAAATAAACTCCAGCTCTACTCAGTTGCTTACCGCCTACTCAGAGGCAATCTGTGCCTGACGTATAAAGCCATGTCCAACCCAGATTTAATGGACATGCTCCACCTCAGGAAATCCAAATCCCTTAGAGATACACGCTCCAGAGACTTAAACCTCAGCACAGAAATAAATAGGACATGCTGGAGGGACAGATTCATATCCCAGAGGCTCCCCTCACTCTAGAACAAAATCCCAATCCATGTTAGGCAGAGCCCCTCAATGACCCTCTTCAAGAGAAATCTTGACGAGTGGATGGGAGATCGTAGGTTTACCCCGGGGATCTCTTCTGTGTCCCTACTAGACAGAGGCACAGTAAACTAACCTTAAAAGGGCTATCTTCTGTGACCTACTATACAGAGGCACAGTCAAAAAATCTAAAAGGGTGGTGAAAGCCAAACACACTTTGGCTAGGTTTGTAAATGCCCTAGGGCAGATAGCCTAGTATCAACCTATGAAACTATGAACCTATGAACCAAGACTGGACCAGGCAGTCAAGAGGAGAAGGGAATTACTTGCATCACACCACCAGTCTCACACAGACCTATGAAACCATTACCGGCAAAAAACACACATAAATACATGAAAACATACTCGGAGGCTCTAAATAAAAATCTTCAAAAGCAACAGAAACCTCCAAAGCAGACATCCAAGCAACCTCCACCCCCCAACACAAACCATGAAACACATACTTCACAAAACCAGTGTGTCATGCAATCACAGCCCTTAAGGCAAAATAACATACCCAACACACCAGTAATAGGTGACTCTATAGTCAGGCACACTGACGTCCCACTCACTAGGCTGAACAAGGAGAAGGTTACTGTTAGCTGCCAGTTGGGTGCCAGGATCCGCCACATAACACAAGCACTCAGGTCACTCCAGAACAAGTACAAATATGATTCTGTCATTGTCCATGTTGGTGTGAATGACCTGAGCCATACCTCCCTGGACTACATGAAAAGAGACATGGAGGAGCTCTCTGATCACGTAGCCCAAGCTGGTATGACCCTGAGTAGCATCCTGCCCTCACCAAGAATGATACCACAGTATAGAGAAAAAATTATCAATTTCAACAATTGGCTAAGCTTCTGGTGTCATTCAAAGGGGATCCAGTGTCTGTCAGCCTGGGATTACATGCTTGACGAGCCACGCTGCTTCACCAGAGATGACTTGCACCTGTCACCCTTAGGCTTTCGAATACTGGCCAAGGCTCTTGTCAACCCCATAGTGCCTTTTTTAGGCAAGGCTCAAAAGACAAACCCACTGCCATAAATAGCACAAGTAACAAAAAACTGAGGGTAATGCTACTCAATGCCAGAAGTCTAAACCTCAAAATGCATGCACTCGAGGCACTCCTCAATATGGAGAAAATCGATATATGTGCAGTAAAAGAAACCTGGTTTAAGGCTCCAGAGAGCACCCCGTCACTACCAGGCTACAACTCATACCATGCATTTCGGCCACAAAACCCAGACTGAAATACAAAAGCAGGGGCATATCCATATTCATCAAGGATACACACACCTCCAGGTTAGTGGCACAGCACGAAGCTTCAGAGATCATCCACGTGCATCTAACAATGGGAAAAACTGCTATTCAAATTGTAGCTTGCTACAGATCACCCACCATGTCCCAGGACCCTCCATTCCGCATTCCTGGAAACACTGGGAAACATAAAGGTCCTACAAAACACTCTGATATTGGGTGATTTCAATTACCCAGACATTAACTGGGAGAACTACTCAAGTACAAACTCCTTTGCCCAACATTTCCTAGAATTTATAAACTCAAACGTCCTAGATCAACTGGTCAACACCCACACCAGAGGTGACAACATATTGGACCTGGTCATCACCAATATGGGTGACCGGTGTTCCACACCGGAGGTCAACCCCTCGCTGGTTAGATCCAACCATAAACTAATCAATCTGGATATCCACATTCCTCCACCACCCCGGTCAAAGAAACCACCATGAAAAACTTATCAAAAGCAAACTTCACGTTACTTAAGACCGAGGTGGGAAGTTTCAAAGCCCCCATGCTAAAGGATAAGGTTGTCCAAGCTGCAAAATCCTTTACTAATGCACTCTACAGGCACCTACAAGAATGCATGGATTGTGCTATCCCAAGCAAAACCAAGACTCACTCCTCCAAGAAAAGGAAACCAGTCTGGTAGACTCCTGCCATAAACAAGCTATACAATAGGAGGAGGAAACTAGTACAGAAAAGAGTAAAATCCCAAGAAGGGAAGACATCCCTGATCAGTATCAGCAAGAAACTACGTTCCTTCATAAAAATCATCCAAGGCTAGCTTCAAAAGAAAAATTGCCATGGACTCCAAAGATAACCACAAGGCATTCTTTAGCTATCTCAAGAATCTAAGTGGCAATTCTCAGATCTGCTCAGAGTTAGTGCAGAATGGTACAAAATACACTGAACCGACCAATATAGCCAACATCCTAGCAGACAGGTTCAGTGCAAACTTCACCCCCCTCTCAACCCCAAAAGGGTCCATAACTATATCAGAAGAATGTAGTGACGCTGAAATCACAGACACTCAGGTTAAAACAGCCCTCTCCAAAGCCAAAAAACAGCATCAATGGGACTGGACGGTGTCCCAGGCTGCATCCTACACGAGCTCAAAGATGAACTAACCCCTCATCTAAACACACTGTTTAAACTCAGCCTCTCCACAGGCTACATGCTCACAGAGTGGTGCACAGCAACAGTCCACTCCACAAAGGTGGAGCCAAAACAGACCCTGGGAACTATCGCCCTATAAGCCTGACTAGCTTGGTCTGCAAAGCTATGGAGTGCATCATCATGGATCTCATTAACAGAGACATTAGGAACCTCCAAACACTGGACCCTATCCAGTTCGGCTTTGTTAAGGGCAGATCATGCCTCCTAAACCTGGTGGACTTATTTGAGACAGTTACCAAGGCATTAGATGAGGGAAAGGTCATCTACACAGCCTACCTAGACCTCGCAAAGGCCTTCGACACCATTCCCCATTCAGGTATTATAGACAAACATACCAGCCTGAACATAAACCCCTGCGTCACTACGTTGCCAACTGGCTCACGGACAGAACCCACATGGTAAGAGTTGAGGGAGCTAGGTCTGACTCTAAACCAGTTGCAAGTTGCATTCCCCAGGGCTCAGTCCTAGGACCCCTCCTGTTCAGCATATACTTCTCAGAGGTACAGGCAAGCACAGGAAGACTATGGCTGACCAAGTTCGCAGACGACTGCAAACTAGGAGCTATAATTGACCCGCCAGCTGACACAGACATCTTCCAAAAGGGTCTCACTGAGACAGATATGTGGTGTCAAAACCATGGCCTCAAGCTAAATGCCAAAAAGTGCATAGTCATCCCCTTTGGAAAAAACAAAGTACCCACAAACTACCACATAGGTGGTAGCCCCCTAAATATGGAAGATGTAATAAGGGATCTGGGGACCCAAGTAGATAGTAACCTCTCCTTTGATAATCACATTGCCAAAGTGGTTAGAAAATCCTTCTATGTGGCCCACCTAATCACAAAAGGGTCTGCATCCAGATCGAAAGAGGTCATTGGGCCCCTCTATGCATCACTCATCAGACCCATCATAGAGTACAATGCCCCATTTGGGAAATACCTTACAAGACACCTGCAACAACTGCAAATACCATAGAAGTACCTCACCAAGAGGATCACTGGCCTCAAGTAGATGCCCTATGCAGCTCGACTGAAGAAACACCAGCTGTTCTCTGTTGCATACTGCCTACTCAGAGGTGATCTCTGCCTGAAATACAAGGCCATGTCCAACCCAGAATTGTTGGACATGCTCCACCTAAAGAAAAACCCATATTCCCTCGAACCACATGCTCTAGGGATCTAAACCTCACCACAGCAATAAATAGGACGTGCTGGAGGGATAGATTCCTGTCCCAGAGACTTCCCATGCTCTGGAACAAGATTCCAATCTACATTAGGCAGAGCTCCTCGCTAACCCTCTTCAAGAGAAACCTTGACGAGTGGATGGGAAACAGAAAGTTTACCCTGGGGATCACTTCAATGGCTCTGCTGGACAGAGGCACAGGGAACTAATCTAAGGGGGTGGCGAAAGCCAACACATTCCGGCTAGGCTTATAATTGCCTTCGGGCAGATAGCCTAGTACCTACCTATGAACGTATGAACCTATTTCCAGATAAAAATTCTAAATCTTCTAGACTTTATTGCCTATTTGGTAGCCAGATATAAGTCATCCCATTGTTTCATTGTGATCTGCATATCTAATCTCAGTAGTTAGTCATTTCTGATCTCTGCTGATTGGTTCCTATAGTTAGCATGCAATATTTTATGTACCCTACTAATTATCCCTTTTTTAACAGCAGTTTCTTTTCTAGATTCAGTTAAAAACTTAGCCAGTCCAGGTCTTTCATTTAGGATCCCCCTATCCCTTTCTCTTGGTCTGTTTTCTAATATCATCCGTGACACAGAAGGCAATCACTATTCTGCAATCCAAATGTCTTCCTGGCATTTTCCTATTATTTTACTTTTCCTTCTCTAATTATTTGTTCCCAGTCCTTGGTTCCTTTGTGAACTTCCTCCAGTAAATTCCAGCCACTTCTTGTCTATTCTCTGTACCGCTAATTACTGCCATCCATATGGGCAGAATCTCTTTTCTCCATTCCTGTGTTGGCTTAGTTCTTAGTATACTTTCTGCTACTTTATGAATAACATATTTTTTTAATTTCTCCAAATCTTTTGGGTTTCTAATACCATAATGGGAATGGACCCCATTCCTAAGTTAAAGTATGATTAACATTCATGAAATTAGTATTGTTTCAATCTTTGATGTCAGCCAGCAGTGCCCAGTAATCACTCCTTCTGCAATCCGTATGGGGGTACATGGATTAGTAACATATCTAAATATGATTGCAGATTCTTTTTTATAAGACCTGTTGCTCCTACTACTATTGAACTGTCTGGGTAGCTTTCTTCCACATTGCTCTCATTTCTGCCTGCAGATCCTGATATTTTATGACTTTGTGTCTCTCTGTACACAACACACTGTAGTCACTGGGTGTGGTGATTTCAATGATAAATGCTACTTATGTCTTCTTTTCAAGGACCACTATATCTGGTTTTCTAGCATCTATCTTTGTACTGTTGGTAATGGGTGATCCCATGTGATATAAACTTCATAATTTTCTATGATGCTTTGCGGCTCATGTTTCCAGTGTTTTTCAGCCACTTCAGTACCATAATGTTTGCACAATCCCCAGTGCGACAGTCTTGCCACATTATTATGCCTTTCAGTATACAGTCTTTCTGCCATTAGTACATCACAACCAGCAACAAGGTGTGTGACTGTTTCCAATTTGGTTTTACAAAACCTATATTTGTCTGTTTCTCCCACATGTTCAATGGACTTTGTAAATCAGCGTGTACGTAGCCCACTATCTTGGGTCACCAATATTAACCTTTCATATCTTGGTTTGAATCTGCCTCTCTTTAACCATTCCTGCATTCATTCTGGATCAACATGAGGTTCGTCCAGAAGTTTTCTATACTTGTAACTATATTTATGCATTTTCCACATTTCTTGCCTTCTCATCTGGTCCTTCACCTTATATTCTTTCTTTTGTTTTTTGGCACATTCAGTTGTTGCCTGATTTTTATCTACTTCTGGTTTGATTTCCATTCCTGCTTGATGCCAATATGCTTCTGCTAGATTAAGCAGAGAAGTCATCTTAGATTTATTCTCCTCATGTTTCAAACCTTTCACCACATTTCACTGCCTAGCCCTAAACTCTCTCAATTGGCTTGAATTCCCACATTTAGTGTTGTTAGTCCAACTTCAAATGTTACATGTTATTCTCTATAAACCTTTAACATGTCCTGCTCTCTCTTCCTTCATCTCCATCTACTCTCCACCTCGTACCCTCCAGACATCAAATCAGCAACTACTACAAACATATTATCCCAAAACATCAGTGGGCAAACTCCTATACAAGTACTCTGTGGCCCAAACCTGGAACAAACTTCCTAGAGACATATGTTGTACCTTACACCCATCCCACTTCAAAGAGAAACTCAAACTTCATCTACTTAACGCCAGATCCTGGCCCTGTCAAGCCCCAACTTAACTCCCCCTCCCTTATCTGTTTTCTACTCCTTATATACATAGGTATTTCCCCCTCAGTGAATGCTTACTTGTCCGACGATGTCTAACCACAACTGTTGAAGTTTTGAACTTGTTGTAAATATGTATATACTTAGCTACTCTGTTTAATTATAATAAGTGCATTTCCTTGAATTAAGAATTCCTCTGTAAGATCTATTTATGTTGTAATTACTTACTGTATATAAAACTGTTTGCGTTTTTTTAAATTGTATTTTTTTCTTGGAGATTTTCTCCTTGGGTCTCCACTGAAAATGGGCCACAAGCCAAGTTGGACTAACCCAGTTAACAAATGTTAATAAATAAATAAAATTTGGGTCTTCTGAGGTCAGCAGATATGTATGGAGTCCCACAACTGCAGCTCTATACATGTAATCAATTTCAAGGAGGCCCATCCCTCCTTCAGAACGAGGAATATATAATCTTGGTATACACTGATTTTTATAAATCATTTGGTGAGCATGAAGCATCCTTCTTGTTTTCCTATCTAATCTATCCAACACATTTTGGGGCCAGTCAACCACTCCAAAACTGTAAGTTATGACAGGAAGAGCAAATTGGTTTATAGCTTGGATTTTGTTCCTAGATGCCAATGCTGTTTCAGGATTAATTTAAGTCTAATAAAGTATTCCTTACTAAGTTTTATTTGCATTTGTTCATATTTTATTGTTGATCTTTCATCAAGTCCCAAATATTTATACACTCCCTCTTGCTCAAGTTCTTTTATATCACATTCTTGTCCCAAACTGATGTTTTACTGGTGCTGCAGTTTTCCCGCTTTAAAGGGTATGTTTGCACATTTATCAAGACCAAATTACATTCTTATATCATCTGAAAAAGTTTGACAACCTGCAGTTGTGCTTTCAGTTCCTCATCTGATGAAGTATACAATTTTAAATCATCGACAAAGAAAATGAGAAGTCTTTACACTTTGCTGTTTTCTAGGAGCCACATTATAGCAATGGCCTAAGCTGTTAAGTAAACAGCTTAATGGGTTAAGAGCAATGCAGAATAGCAACAGTGACAGTCACCCTGGAATATCTCCTTTGAATTTTTATCCCTGGGATAATAATTTGTCCTTTATCATGGCTTAATTGCAGAGTGGTCTGCCACTGTTTCATATGTTTTGTAATGTAGTTGATCAGCGTAGGGTGTATCTTATACATTTTTAAGCACTTTTTATCCATGAATGTGGGATACTATCAAATGCTTTTTTGTAGTCAATCCATGCCATACTTAGATTCTTCCCCTTTTTACAGTTCTCCACTATAACTTTATTTAACAACAAATGATCCTTTGTTCCATATGATTTTCTTTTATTGCCCTTTTGTTCTACTGTCATTATTGAGTTTTCTTGTAAATGACTATAAACTCTGTCAGCATCAATTCCCATGTATAGTTTATACATTGTCGGAAGGCAAGTTATTGGTCTATAATTTGTAGGGCAGTTTGCAGGTTCACTCTTATGTAGGGACATTGTTTTTCCTGTAGTTAGCCAGGTTGGTGTCTGTTTGAGGTGCACATATAAATATTCTTACTCATGGCTAAATCTTCGTGCAGAGATGTTAATACTTTTAACCAAAAGTTAGGCACTGCATCTGGGCCTGGAGATTTCCAATTAGAGGCTTTTCATAACTTTGTTTCAGTCTCTCTGGCTGTTACTTCATCCCACTTCATATCCTGTACCTTTAAACTTCTTATTCTTACTGCACATTGCTTTTATCACATCATCTTTCTTAGTATTTTTCTTGATCTATTCCCTCTTCTATAGTCTTCTAACACTGACACTTTTTGTCTTAATTGCTTTATAGTTTTCTGTATTCCATACTTCCATGATGGTATTTGATTTCTCCCCTTTCTTTCCCTCACTGCCCTGTGTTCTTGTGGCTGAACTTTATCAGTTATTCATTTAGTTGCATAATAATATATCCTGTTTACTTCTGTTATATTGCATGGATCTCTATGGACAGTCCTAATTACTGTGTTCATTTGTATTATCAGACTTTTTGAGTTTTATTGAGCTTCTGCAGTCTATGTCTTTCATTGATCTTAATATATCTATATATGTCTATTAAATCAAAAACTCTTTTCTTAGCTCTTTTTCTTCCAAACTGAGGGCACATCCCTTGTTCTACATTTTCTGTGGGCATTCTAGAGAAATTTCTGTAGCATCTTCCTGTGGCAAATTTCCTTCAATTTCATTTGGGAACTAACTGGCCTATCACTTCTCAACATTGACTGCATCAGAATTTCCACAGTTTCTTGCTCCTTCCCTTGCTGTCTGGCTTCAAGTGAACATTTATACTGGTTTCTTGTGGAAGGCTCCAAAATATCTTCATATGGCATCTGACAAATTACTTCCTGCACCACTTGTTTCCCCTTACTTTAGATATCCATTGCTCCATCCTGTTGTGATGCTTTCTGAATTAGATTTTCTACACTGAATCCTTCACTTCGCAAGTACTCCATAACCTCAATTTCTATTTCTTTAACTTCTCCATTACTAATCTCCTTTTCTACTTTTCCTCTTTGTCTCCTTATGTTTTGTATTGTAACATTGTCCATGTCCGGATTCCTTTGTCTGTATTTCTCTTCAAATATCCTTGGTGCTGCTCTTTTTGTATTGGTTAGTTTTGCTTTCTCCTTTGCATAAATATTACACCATATTAAATCTCTTTTTCTTTCCCATGTCCATAGTTCTTCTTCAGATGTCTCCTGATCTTCCTGCTTCTCCTTACTTTGGGGACTCACTCCATCATACTGTGATGTAACCTGTGTTAGACCTTCTACACCAAATCCTTCACTTTGCAGGCACTCCACAACTTCAGCTTCTATTTATTTTACTTCTGATTTACAAACTTCTTTTCTATGGTCCCTCTTTGTGATATTTTTTTATTGTGGAATTTTCCATATCCGGATGCCTTTGCCTGTATTTCTCTTCGAATATTTTTAGGGCTGCCTTCTTTATATCGATTAATTTGGCTTTCGCCTTTGCATAAATTTTGCACTATAACAAATCTCTCTTTCTTTCCCGTGTCCATATTTCTTTTTTATACTTTTCAAATATCTCTAGGTTTTGTTGTTTATATTTTCACGCTTTTCTCAGATGCATCTTTTTCCAAACAGATCAAAGTTTCTTGATCTATATACTGTTTTTTACAAATCTGTTGTATTAATGAACACAAATTTCATTTGAAGCTTCTGACAGTTTTTCCTGTGGAAGTATTTTTTTTCCTCTAATTTCTCTCTTAATCATTTTGTATATCTTGTGTCTGGAAATTCTGGGCTTTTTGCATACTAGTAACAATACATAATTTCTTTCTTATCCTCAATAGTCCACTTTAGGGTGGCTGTAGTGGTGCAGCGGTTAGTGTTGTCGCCTCACAGCAAGAAGTTCTCTGGTTCGATCCTCGGCTGGGGTGCCTTCTGTGCGGAGTCTGCATGTCCTCCCTGTGGTCACATGGGTTTCCTCTGGGTGCTCCGGTTTCCTCCCACATCCCAAAGACATGCTGTAGGTGGATTGAACACTCTAAATTGGCCCTAGGCATCTGTGTGCGTGTCTTCTGTGGAAGGTTGGGCGCCGGGCTGGCAACTCGACACCATAAAACTCCACTGCCAATCATGAGTGGACAGGTGATCCGCTGTGATGACCCCTAACTGGGAAAGGTCGAAAGAAGAAGATCCTCAATAGTCCACTTTAACGTCTTTATGGCTTTTCTTTGGCCTATCAGTTTTTGTGATTTTTGTGGACTACTACTTCCTTCTACAACAGGGGGCCATCCTCTCCTTGGGCCTGGCCTGGCCTGGCCCCATTGTAGGAATGTTTCCGTATTTTGAGGATTCTACACTGTCATCTTCTCCAGTTCTGGCACCAGTGTGCCTACCAGGATTGGGCACTTTTTTATCCTGGGACTTCTACACCCAGCTTTCTTTCATAATGTTTAACCTACTTCTGTCCATGATATATTATATATAAATACAGTCTATATATCAATGTTATCTTAGTGAGATTTTGTGAAAAAAAGGATCCACCTCGCAAAGGTACTCATCAAGACTTGAGGGTGAATTCAGTTTCAGCAATAATACTGTCCTTTACTTGCTGACTTATCATCTCTCCATTCAGACCCCTACTCTCTTTTACTTGCTGACTTATCATCTCTCCATTCAGACCCCATACTCTCCTTTACTTGCTGGCTTATCTCTCCATTCAGACCCCTACTCTCCTTTTCTTGCTGACTTATCATCTCTCCATTCAGACCCCCATTCACATTTTATCTTTATGACTGTATATTCTATATGACTGTTGTTATTCTTCTTAAGGATCTGTGTCCAAAATAAAAATTTTCCTTATTTCTTGAATTACAACCATGCTTCATCTTCATCACTTTCCACTTTGAATTGTAGCTTTCTGCTTGTGATATGTATAAGAGTCTTAACTGTGTAGCTCTAAAATATCCCTTCAAATCAGGTAATCCTAAACATCCTTGTTGTGTTGGGAGGATAAACTTATCCCACTTGACTCTTGCCCCCTTCCCCTTCCAAATAAAATCCTTCGACTCTTTATTAATTACTGTCTACAATTTTTCCTCTGGTTGATAAAAATATGCTTGACCTGTGTATAAAACTAAAGGGACTGAAACATTTTCATGCTTGTATCTTGCTATCCATATCCATAGTTAAGAGCTTCCAGTTTCTCAGTTTTTGTAATATCTTTTGTTTATGTGTATTGCTGGACCAATGTATGTGTGGGTACTTAGTTTATAGCTATAGCCTTTGTTTTATCTTCATTCATTTTATATCTAGAAAAAAACTCAGAAATGTCTCAGAATATTTCACAACATTGAGATGTCTTCTTCTGGTTCTCCAAGGTACAAAATAATATCATTTGCAAGTAATGTCAACTTTTCTTGAACACTGTACAAATTTTATCCTTGAATTTCTGAGTCTCTTATTTTCTTTGCCAGTGCTTCTAAATATAATGCAAATAACAAAGGGGAATGAGGACACTCCTGCCTGTTTCCTCTGTTCAGACAAAATTTAGCAGAGAGGAACCCTGTCACTTTGATTTTTGCCTCCAATCCCTCATATACCCTTCTAATTAACCTTATTATTGTATCAGGAAATAGAAATGTTTCCATTGTCCTACTCATAAAATCCTACCTTACTCTGTTGAATACTTTCTCTGCATCAAGACTCAACAATAACAATGATATTTTCTTACATTCTGCTTCCCTCTAGATCATCATTGTTCTATTAATGTTGTCAAATGTTTGCCCCCCTTCCACTAAACCACACTGTTCCATATCCATCAACTTTGGCATCACCTTTTTCATAATAAAAACAAAAAGCAGGCTGCTCCAGAAATGAATAGTTAAATAAACTTATTTAAACTTTTAATCCACAAAATGAAGCAGCTTTTCAGGCAAAACAATAAAGCCCTGAGCAGGGCAAGCTTAGAAAATTGTGAAAAAAACCCACAGATGGCTCAACACATTTCAGTTCACTTTATTCCATAGAAACACAGCACATTAACGCTCCACCATACGTTTTCGTTTTAAAAATCACTTCCTCAGATGTGGGCTGTTCAAACTACTAGCGCTTTTATACCATTCACTTAATTACATTGATTAGGTTAATGAATTAATTGAAAGGTTAATTTAGTTTAAAACCAAAAACTTTTCTTGTTGCATCTCTCTGTGTTGCCACAATTAAAACACATTTAATGTTACAATGTTTGATGAATAAGTATGTAGAAATAAAAATATGTTTTAAATAAAAATCCTTAAAACACTTGACTACAAATAATAAATTATAAAGTTAAAATACTATTAGAAACACATTTAGTAGGACTCAATGGTTAAAATTACCAACTTGAATATTTGCTTTAAATGAACTTGATCCTCCATCTAATGGATGAATCATGAAATTACAGGTATTATAAAAATTGCATTGTAAACCAAAGGCAAATTGTATAGCCTCACTCAGTTAAAGGAATGTTAAAAACAGGAAAATATAGGGGAAAAATAAATTCAATTCCTTTGATAAATGAGTGTAACACTTGTGTTCATAACATATTACAAACCCAACATTTTAATAAAAGTACAAATACAAAAAAGCTTAAAGACCTACTATAACTATTGGAAAACATGGGTAAAAACGTGATAAAATTCACATAAAGTGCAAATACATATCACAGTTTTGCTGCTCTCAATTTTAATAATGGGGCTATGGAGCTATGCTCATTGTGACCCGGTGGCTTATTGGCCTCCAAACTTATCTGCCACCATAATTCTCTGTAGTCCAAACATTCCTCCCATAAACCCCATCTGCCACTCTTTTCCACCCTTTCTATCACAAAAAGTGTATAGTATGCATTTTCACAGCTTTGTTTGTGTTTGTACAATGCATTAGTCTGTTTGTTTGTTTCTAGGTCATACATATGTTTGTATACCCTTCTCCTGAGCTTGCGTTCTGTCTTCCCTATATAGAATGCTTCACAGGTTTGACATTTCGCTAAATATACAAGCCCAAAGGAGTCACAATTATTAAAATCCTTGCCTTCCAGGGTGATTCCCCTGCTTTCCAAATACACACTTTCTACATTGCTCATGTATGCACACTGTTGACAATGTCCACATTTAAACGTCCCCTTCCTTTTTCTCCGTCTATGAACTTCTTGGTTAGTACCATTTTCCAATAAAAGTTTTAAGTTACTTGAATTCTTATAAACTACTCTTAGCGTTTCATTCTTTAGTTTCTCTAAGTCAGTAAATGCTAAAAATTTATTCCATTCCTTATCTATAGTTTGTCTTACCATTTTTGCACAAGCATTGTACTCCAAGATGAGTGCACTGCCAAAATTGTCATTTGCCTTTTTTACTGGGCCTACCGCATCAAATACTGGTAATCCTAATATTGGCTTAAAGTCATTTGGTCTCCTTTCTGTCAATTCTATCTCAATTTTGTGTATCATATCATCTGGGTATTTCCTCATCCTAAACATTTTCCTTAGTAACCTTTTTTCCATTTCAAAGTCTTCGTCTCTGGATGTCATCCTGCAGGCCCTAATATATTGCCCTTTTATTTAAACTTTATTACAATAGTAAGCACTTTTGTCCGGTATATCCGGCCTTCATCAGACAATGTATAAAACAATCATGTGACCCTTTTATATAGAAAGCATTATGAAACTAATCACCATTTAAAGATACAGTCTCTATTACTTCCAATGCATCTCCACCATCAGCAACCAGTCAGACATCCTACCCTATAATAATTGTCAAACCATAAAATGCTTATAAAAATGAATATTATTAAAAAATAAATAAAACATCCATATTTATCTGTCATAAACTTTCATTTTTTAAAACACTAGTGATAATGATGAGTCCAGAGGGTGTTGAGGCATTAAGATAAATCTGCCACCAATATTCTCTCTGCTTAAATAAAATATTCCATGGGCCCCCAAGGGATTCATTTTAACTTGTTCTAATACAACAAAACAAAATTCATGGTCCTTAAACTCAATTAATATATGTTTGAAAAGGGTGTTTGTAAGCTTAAACCTTTTAATGTCATAACTATGTTAATATACATACACAATATAGATACGCTGCTTTAAATTACGTTCAGTTTTACCTACATAACATGCAGGACAGTTTTTACACTTAGCAGCGTAAACCACACCCTTATTATAACAATTGTACTGTCCAAAAATAACAACCTGTTTATTACCTAGGGTAAGTTGGTTACATTCTAAGGTGTCCTTACACTGGTTATAGTTGACATTAAAGTATCACATCAATATTTCAAGTTCCTGTCCCTTTTACATAATATTTTAGGAAATATACCACTCATCTTTCTATCCACTAAAATTAAAGCCCAGTTCTTGTGGATAATCTCCAAGATCTCCCTACTATCATTAGTGTAGGCAGTAACAAATGTGTTACTTCCACATTTTCCACTACAGATTGGAACTCCGGTATTGTGAAAAAATTAGAATTAGAATCTTCTTCAATCTGTCCATGAAGAGGGCCATTAAAAGTTGAAACCTCAATTACCTTGTCCAAACCTAGGCTTTGTTCACTATAAACCACCGAGGAGGTACCTAGGAGTTCACTCAAAAGAGGTAGATATAGGCCAGATGCTCTTTTGTGAATTACCACAGATGTTATTCCACTACGGTAAGTTGGGGTAACCTCTATTAAGAAACATCCAGCATATAAATTGACACTTTTCTATAAATTCATCAGCCATCATCACCATCCTTGCAGCTCTCACCATCTGGACCTTAATAACTGCTTTCTTGACATGGAAAGGGTGATTGCTCGTAAAATGCAAAACTTATTTGAATAAGTTTTCTTCCTATAAATGGTAGACTTTAGATGACTCCTCTGCAAATCTTTACTTAATAAAACATCAAAGTATACTATACTTGCCTCCTTGGTTTGATATGAAAAATACAAAAATTCAGTAGTACCATTGAGATAATGTATAAAGGCTGGTATAAGGTCTTTGGGCCCAATCCATGCAATAAATATATCATCTAAAAATGAGTATACAATTTAATGTGGGTCATAAATGAAGAATTAAAAAGGTAACGGGACTCCCACATTGCCATAACTGTGTAAGCATAAAGTAGCCCAAAGGGCGAACCCATAGCTACCCCTTTTAATTGTTTAAAATAATGCCCATCATAGTAAATAAAATTATTACACAATACCAATTATAATAGGTGAGAAAGTACATTAATTTTATCTTGAACCACAGGTAAAAGATCAGTATAAAATTCCATAAACCATTCAAAACCAATGTCATGTGGAATACAGGTGAAAAGATCTTTAACATCCATTGTTAGAAAAGTACCATCAGTAAAAGGCCCCAGCTGATTGCATTTGGAAAAAAAGTCCCCTGAATCACGGCAAAGATAATCAATAGTAAACAATTTGATTTTTAACTGGGAGTTAACATATTTAACTATATAATAGGTCTTGGATTTCCCAGCACCAATGATTGGATGCAGGGGTGGATCATTCAGATCTTTATGGATTTTTTGTACCCCAAATATTGTACCCAGTTTTGGGGAATCATTATACACAAAACCAAAATCATCTGGTGAAATCTGCTCCTGTGTCAACATATCATGTAAAAAGTAATCAATTTTGTTGTAGGAAATATTAATCTCATTGATGGAGGCTTTAACGTATGTATCATCATATAACAACTGCAACATACATTGATTATAATCCACCTGATCCTTCACAATTAAGCCTCCACCCTTATCAGGTTGCATCAACCATAAGTTGTCCCTCTTTCTAATCTCATGTATCAAATTCCTCTGTTCAGTTCTGTTAAATTATGAACATAATGTTTGGAGGGGTGACTTAATAAATGTCTGAGATCCATTTCGCAAATATTTTCAAATCCTTTTAAAGCAGAATGTAATTCCGGATTGAACATACTTGGCACTCTAAGGTTGTTACATTCATTGCTAAGAAGTGTAGACCCATGAAATGTTACAGCAAAGTTCAACTTCCTTGTAAACAATTTTAAATCAATAATTATATTAATAATCTCAGCACGTCTGGTAGGGATAAAAGTTAAGCCTAAATAAATCTGCATGTGCTGGCATAATCTCATAACTGCTAAAGTTATAAATGTTAAAATCACCCTTAGTATTTTGAACCATTTGGTAAGGCTTATAATTGTCAGGGCCACCTACCTGTTCTGCTGACGCTTCCTGTTGGAATAAGATTGTCACCTTTGTCATTCTTTAAGCCATTATAGACAATACTTTATAGTCATGGTGTAGAATTCAGATGGGCTTATATGAAGCTGGATCACATGGGTCTTTACCGTCTTTAGGTGTTATAGCCACCACAGCTTTTTTTTTCCAGGATGTTAGTGCCTTTATTCCTTTTAAAATACTGTTATACAAAACCTTCCAGATCTTTATCACTTTTTTCCCTCCTAACTTCCAAACCTCCACTGGAATACCATCTGTTGCTGGAGGCTTTCCTGTATATTGGTTATACATCATTGTTTAAATCTCATCTCCTCCTATCTTAACTGTTAATTCTTGAGCCTCATCTACCTCTTCTAACCATGACATATTTAGGTATTCCATAAATATTTCCATTTGTGCTTTATCTTGATTTGCTCACTTGTCTGCTTTATACAAATTTTCATAAAATTTTCAAAATATTTCTAATACCTCTACAGGATCTCTGGTTATTTTTCTTGTTATAGGCTCCTTAAGTCTGGCAACAACCCTTTCTGCTTTCTGTTGCCTAAGTCGATGTACCAAAATTTATGTGCTTTGGAGTTACATTACAATCAAAAAACAGTTGCTTAACAGCAATCTTTCTAAACTCATGCACATCATCCAGGTACTCCTTTATTTTTGCTCCATATGTGGCTCCTGTAACATTGCTCTTTGCACTCTGCATTTTTTAATATAATCAAGTATTCTTTCCTATTTTCTATCTACACCTATGAGACTATTACATTCCAAAATAATATAAAAAGAGTTCCCATTATGATAAGTGGTCATTTTCCCAGCTATTATTTATGGCAGCTTTTTTAAAAGTCTGATTCCAGATTTTGAGATACATGTACCCATTAATGTGTGGGAGGTTAAGCCTTTATATGTTTTTTTTTTATCAACAGCATTGGAACCTCTGTCACATCTTACAAGACTTTTGTTTAATAACATTTTTTAATTTATTTTAATTTAATTAATTTATTTATTTTTTTAAGTTTGATGACCGGGGAAGTCCACTGGGCCAAAAGCTTGTTTTCAGTGGAGGCCCAGGGAGAAAAGCTCCACAATAATTGCAAGTTACATTTCACATGTTACAAAAGGACATAGTTCATACAGCTAATTAAACATTTACAGATAAGCTCCATGATATTTGCAACTCGCTCATCACAATGTTACAAAAATGAAGAAGAAAAAAGCAAAAACCTAAAAACAAGAAACCAAACACCCCCCCCCAGAACACCTCCATAACCTATAAACTTAATACAAACACACATAACTATATAAATCTTCAAACAGTGAAGTGTAACCCTCCTAATAGTAACATTTGTGCCAAACAGCTGCTAACACAGGCCCTACGTAACCTGAAATTGAGGTTATTCATGTTAAGACAAATGTTATTGCCTAAGCCTCTACTTATACTAGTTGGTGTCTGTTCTTTTTTATCTCTATTTTCCCTCCCACAGGTGTGAAAACTAATTGCATACTTTTAGAAATAATGAACTTATAGTTATGAAAAAAGCAGTGTTCTGTGTTTTATCGCCCTATTATCAGCTTGCTTCCATGGAAAAGTAAGAGAAAAAAGATAAATGAAGTCCCCTGTTATAGCCTGAAAGGCAAGATGAAACATTTATTGCTAAAGGAAAACTTTTCTTTATATTCAGTAATATCATATGTATTTGTTTCCACTCAAAATTTTGTCATTGAACTAAGCAAAGGGTCTTAAGCCAGGCATTCACTTATGCAGAAGTAAGAGAAAACATATCAGCTCTACAGATATTATGATCTGTGTACTTTTACACCCACCTCAGCAAATCAATATTGCAGCCTAATAACTTATTTTCTTTTTGCACTGTCATGCCTACATGTCCTAATACCAAAAAGGAAGAAAAAAGGAGAAATAGAAAAGAAAAAAGCATCTGTTAACTTTAATAACTCTATCATATACAACTAAACATACTTTACTATAAAATATGCAATTTACATTGTGAAAGGTTTTTTAGAAATACTAAGACAGATGGATACAGCAGCTTGAATCTCACACTGGCTTCTCAACATTTCCTGATTACTAGAATATATTTGTTTCTTCTCTGTCTGGTGTACAGTGAATAATCATTTTCCAGAAATACTCTACTGTCTGTAACTTTTAATGCTTTTCCCTTTTGCCACAATTTTGTCAGGATCAACTCCTTCTGCTGGTAGGTTTGCATCTTTACTAATAAAGGTCTTGGCTGCTTTCCTCATGGGCATATTTGAAGCATGCATATGGTGTGCCCTTTCTATTAACACTTCATACTGTGGAATACCAGCCCAGTTGCTTATTTGTGCCTTCATAAAATGAATACAGTCTGTTCCTTCTAGTTTCTCTGGTACAGTAGAAAACCTCAGATTTTCCCTATATGCTATGTTCTCTAATTCTTCCATTTTTTGAAACATCTCTTTTGAACAGTATCATTCTCAGTCAGCCTTTTCTTCATTTCAACTTCAGATTTTTTGCAGTTTTATTAGCTCATCTGAATATCTTTTAAAGCCACTTCCATTTTTCTAGCCTTTTGTTATTCAAGTTGATATACTCCTTCAGTATTTCATTTATTTTAATCAGCTCTGAGCACATTTGGCTTATTTTTACCTCTAGACTACTGGAAGTCACATCTTGCACCAAAGCTGGAGTTTGAACTGTTTTTTTTTTTTTCTGCTGCACAAGAATCTTCCTAGTCAGTATTTTCTCTTCACCTTTTCTATTGAATTTTCTTTCAGGCTCTCTTAGTTTCTTCTTTACAGGCATCCAGGCAGTGTATTTACTAGCTAGTAACTGAATTTTATTCAAATTTACAGTATCACTGGCTGCAGTTTCTCAGTTTCTGTTTTCATAGTGGGAGAGCTGAAGTCAAGCTATTGTTTACTGAGCAGCCATCTTGAAAGTCCACATAGATCTCTTGTTGGTGAATTGTTCCCCTTATTAAGGAACCATTCATAACAGAAAAGCAAAACTAAACTCCCTCACTGCAGCAAAAGTAAAAAGCACATTTCAACAATGGTTAAAGTATTTACCTCAAAGACACAAGGTACAGAGTTTGATTCTCACCTTTAAAAAGGAAATTGGATGGGCATAAAATGGCCCACAAGGGCAGCCAGCCTAGTACTTACCTACAAACCTATGAGCTATCAGAAATCTTAAGTGGGTGCAGTTATAAGTTGTGTAAATTAGACAAATGGTATTACAATGATTCTTAGTATTGTACCTTGGCATGCTGCATTCAATCTTGTATCCTTCCATTGTAGCCTATGGTTATAAAACAAAATCATAGTAAATGCAAGGCAACTGGGCCTTTTCAAAGAGAGAGACAGGTGAGTCATATCATGGTGAATTTATGAACGTTCATATAATTATCTAGCTCCCTTCTGAAGGAAGATAATGAATTGTACTGCTTAAATTAGGCAGGAAGCTTATTCCATAGAAGGAGTAGGTGCTGCATTATAAATCTCTCTCCATTTTGTACTGCACAATTATGTTCCAAGATTACTTACTACATTCTCATTTTGTAGTGGGGCATTGTCTATACTGTAAGCTACAGGGAGGGATTGTTTACCAAATTCAACAATATTACACCTTTTAGTATTTAATTTGAGCCAATAACTGCTACATTAACAAATGTAAACTCATGTTGGAATGCCTGTGTGTCAGACGGGGACTTAGGGATGACACCCATTTTACAATCATCTGCAATCATGGTTAACCAGAGATCCTAGTTTGTGATTTGGAGATCACAGAAGTAAATACAGAAGAGCAGAGGTCCCAAGAGAGATCCCCAGGGAGCTCCAGTGATAACCTTCATTGTCTCTGTGAGTTCTGTCCTTACACCAGCTTGCAGTCCATATAACTACACATGGTTCAATTTGGAGTGCATTTAGTTTATTATGCTGAAATGAAGCATAGTATCAAGTATGATGGAATTTGTGAAGTTCAGATTCAGATCAGGATGCAGCACAACCAATCCAATGTTTAAAGTCAGACCAACAGCTGAAAAGAAGCTACAAACTGGGATGTGACACTCCAACCCTATGAAGAAAATGGGAAAAAGGGGGTTGATGATGATAATTATGAAGTATAGGCAGGAGACAGGGTGGTGTAAATCACCTATCCATGGCTTGACTTGTTCTCTTAAAGAAATCTAGTAGCTTCATTAGACAGGATGTATCTTTGACAAAGAAAAACTCTTGGGGTAGAAGTCTGATAAGATTTTGGGTATCAGAATTAATCAGGACTATTATATATTCCATGGCTTTCTTTGTATATGAAACTCATCAGACTGATGGGTCTGTAATCTCCGCAGTCAATGATGGGATCACCCTTGTGAAGTGACATCACCAGAACTGTGCACCATTCATGGGGGATAAGGCTACTTGATAAGTTCAGTTTGAATGGATTAAGGAGTGGGTCTTCCAGTGCTTGTTTAATGCTGCTTATTAGGCTGCCAGGTACATTATCAAGTCCTGTAAAGGATGCATGTTTTATTTTAGAAACTACTTTTAGCAAATGTTCCTTAGTGATAATTTTGTTTGGACACCTTTAGGAATACATGGGGTTTGTATAGGTATCTGAATTTGTTGGCTAGTACATTGACAATATCCACTGGATCTGAGTGAGTATTTCCATTTGAATGAACTCTGAGCAACGTTGGACATTATTCCTTATCTTTCTGATGTAACTAAAGAAAGACAGTACAGTTGTGTAATTAAACTTGCCATAACAGTAGGTGTTAGAATGAGTACTGCTGCAGTAGCCTAAACTATATCAGGGTTATATCCTACCAAGAGTATAACAGCTACCCAGCTTCCAAACTTTCAATACACCTTCCACACACCCAAACTGTCTGACAACTCAAGCTAAGCTGTTGACAAAACAAGTTTTGGTACCAAGCCCTTCAGAGCGTTTCTGCCAACAAGAGATGGAGGTTGAGTTCTGAAAGGACAATGTCAGGAAGAATGAAAATAAATGACCACACCCAGGCAAAAATAACACACCAAGAAACAAGGGGATGGAGGAAGGAGTGGGTACTGTAACAGTGATCATTTGAGCATCTGCTATCATGATATGTTTACTTACACAGCTGTATTATGTTCTTCCTGCTGCAGTAGCCTAAGCTGCATGGGTAGATTATCATAGCTTACAAATTTTGGGAGTTGGAAGGGGAAGAGTCCAGGAGAGTCTTGAAAATGTTCATAGCAAACTTTCATCTAGACCTACAGAAGGAATCAAGCCTATAATGATCCTAAAAGGATGTACAGAGGAACAAGTTGTGGCTTACAGAATACTTCTAGAATCCAACCCTTTCCAAAAAGCCATAGATGAAGCCAAGGCCATGATAGAGTGGGCCTTGACCCTGCCTGGAATAGTTTTGTTGTGGTGAGTATAACAAAAGGTTATAGACTGAGACAACCATTTGGAAATAGTATGCTTTGACAAAGGTTGCCCCTTCTTCTAATCTACACAAAAAAATTAACAATTGATCCAAAGATCTGAAAGATATAGATCTGTCAAGTTCATGCATGAGTTGGCTGTGGGCATCCCAAGTATGGAGTATTCTTTCTCCTTTATTTTAAGGTTCAAAAAACAAAACAGTAAGATGGATAATTTGGCATACAGTAAACTTGGATACCACTTCAGGCTTAAAAGAAGGATTAGTTCTCAAAGAAATCCTGTCCCTGTGAAAAATGAGGTAGAGTTGACTCACCATATGCGCCTGCAACTCTAATACACTTCTTGCAGAGGTTGGAGCAATCACTGTTCCATGTTAACAACCTCAAGTCAGCCAGGCTAGCTGGTTCAAATGGAGCAAGTATTAGCATCTTTAACACAAAATTAAGATACTAAGGAGGGGCCACTGGTTTTCTTGGAGACCTCTTATGCACAATCCCTTTCAAAAACATTTTGACATGAGAATGTGTTGAAAGAGGAGGATACATAGGCAGACATGCCAAAATGGCTGATAAATAAACATTGAAAGAGGACTAAGAAAGTTCATAGGATAGTAACTCAGGCAAATATTGTAAAACCAGATAACAGCTAGCCCTGCATGGGTGCTAGTTATGCTGTTGGCATCAACAAGAAAACCTTTTCTATTTGCTAAGATATTTTTTCTATTATCAGGCTTTCTTGCCTCCATTAGTATTTGCAGCATATCTTCATTAAACAAGTACCTAAAAGGAATTAAGACCCTATCATCTAGGCAGTCAATTGAAGTTGATTGATGTCGGGCTGTATCAAACACACTTCTGTTCTTGTGTGAGTAGGTCCAGTCTGTGAGGAAGCTTGTGATAATTGCCCATGGCGATTTCCAAAAGAAGGAAGAACCACTGTTGAATGAACCATAAGGGAGTCACCACACTTGTCTTTGGGGACTCTCTGAATCTTCAGAAGTACCCTGGATATTAGTGGAAAGGGTGGAAAAATATACAGGAACATTCCTGTCCAAGGAAAAGAAAAGAAAAGGCATCTGTCTTCTAGTCCTTCTTGCATGAAGTCCTAGAGAAGAATCTTGCCAGCTGATTATCCAGAGAGGAGGCAAAGAAGTCTACTTGAGGAACTCCCCACAGATGGATTAAATCTTGGAAGGCCACTTCATCTAGTTTCCATTTGTAACAGTCTGTCCTTGCTCCACTTAGCTTGTCTGCCATTCAGTTCTTCTCTGACAGAATGTAGGATGCCTGTAGGGAGAGATGGTAATGTGAAGCTATACCCCAAAGTAACAGGGCTAGTCTGCAGAGGGTATGATCTGGCTCCCAGCCTAACATGGCTAGTCTGCAAAGGGGTATGACCTCATTCCCCCTTCCTAATTGATGCACCAAATGACTGTGGTATTGTCTGAAAAAACTTGAAGAGGTCTCAGGGACCAAAGATGATTCAGAGAGTTGAGTGGTTTGATAAGGGCAAGCATCTCTTTTAATTTTTTTTGCTTTCATTTGTCCTTGATGTCTGACACACCTTGCAATTTTATCCTTCTTAAAACTGCTCCCCAAGCAAACTCCAAGGAACCTATCATGGCTGACCACTTTGCAACAAGAAGGGAGAAGAAAGACCTGTATTTAGGGATATTTGTTGTCTCCACCAAGTGATTTCTGTTCTGGACAACCCCAGCATTAGGATCTGAAAAGACAAGGGGTGCTGGGACCAAAGAGAATTCAGATACCACTGTATCCTTTTCATGTGGAGTCTTGCCAGGGGTATCTTGCGAATCATAGAAGCCACGAGATTCAAAATCCTAAGGTAACTCTCACAGTGACTGAAGTCTTTGTGAAAAACTCTAGAAACACATCTAGATATAAATCGATTTTTCCTGTGGAAGAATAGCTCTTTGAACTGTGGTGTCTAATTTACATCCTAGAAAACACAATCCTGTGAGAAGGAGTTAAGAATACTTTTGAATGTTCTCTTGGAATCACAGCTTGTGTAAGAGATCTCTCAACCAAGACAGAGAGAGATAGAGAGAGAGAGAGAAAAAATTTCCTGATACTTTGAAAAAGGATATGAAAAGATAAGCAAGTCATCTAAATATGGAAAATGTGGATACCCTGTAGCCTGCAATGAGCTATAACTGAAGATAGGCACTTTGTGAACACTTCTGGTGCAGTGGATTATCCAAAGGATAAGGCAGAGAACTAATAATGTGATCCAGAAACACAGAACCTTAAGAAACACCTAAAGTCTGGATGAACAGGAATGTGATTATAAGCATCTTTTAAATTTAGTGCTACAAGGAAACTTGAATGGTGAAGAAGCTTAACAGGTTAAGTGACATAATTTTGAATTTTGCACTGTCATAAAAAGGATTAGGAAAGAAATATCCAGAAATGCTCTGTAAGCATTTTCTTTCTTTCTTTGGCATAAAAATATCCCTTGAATAAAAACCCTTTCCCAGCTTGGAAGGGGGAACATGTTCTGTCACTTTCTGGGACAGCATTTTATAGTTGAGCAAACCAACACAATAGTGGGTGGTATCCACTTCCTGTTGGAGTGTAACCGATTTGTGTGGTGGGAATAAATCTGGATGGACGAACACTCTTACTGGAATAGTTGTTACTCCTGGAGGTCCAAGTCTAAGTTCTGAAAAGGACTTAGTAATTCACATGTGGTTTTGAACAAACCTGTTGTGACTCTTAAAAGGGCCTTTGCAGTCTTGAGGAAGACTGTTTTGGCTCTTATAAGGGCCTATGTGGTGTGGAGAGGTGGTCCTGAGGAGGACTGTTGTAGTTCTGAGAAGAACCTTTGTGGTGGACTGGTCCTGAGAAGGACCTTTGCAGTCCTAAGGAGGACTGTTTTGGTTCTGAGAAGAACCTTTGTGGTGTGTTTGGTCCTGAGGAGGACATTTGTAGCCCTAACAAGGACTTTTGTGCAGTACCTGTCAGGTGGGAGGTTGGGTTGTACCCTTTTGGTCTCCACCTGGGCAGTCAGGGATGGCCCTGTTGTCAGATCTCATATGGCCCTAAAAAGGACTTTTGTCAGTCAAGATGGGTCCCTAGGTAGTCCTGGTAAGAACTGGTATGCCCCCTTGTTGGTCAAGGCTGGGCTAGGTGAGTTCCAGGTGGGTGGCCCTTCAAAGGACTGGTGTGCCCCCTTGTGGTCCAAGGCTGGGATTATAGGTGAAATCCCAGTCAGAATCTTTTGAGGGTCCTGGAAAGGACTTAGTTAGCCCTTAAAAGGACTGTAGGGTTTGAAACCTCAACCTTTAATATGTACAGACTGAACTAAAGATGCAGTGCAGGCCTTAGCCAAGACAGAAAGAACAAAATAAATGAAAATACAAACATAAAACCATTTAATTAAGGCCACAGTGTTAGATTCACAAAACACTACTTAAATGGCATGTAAGGTGTTCAATGTAAAATAAACGAATCTTTGAGCCAGTTCCAGTCCAAAAGAAATCCTTTATTCAGACCTTGCAGATTACAAATTCAGTATGACCTTCCTCCAAGCATTGTTCTGAGTGACTAATCCTGTGAGGTGCCCTTACATTTATACAGATCTAAGGGAGTGTGTCAGGTTAGCCAGCCAACCATGTGGTGGGGGGTGGGAGGGGGTGTTGCCTTTATTTTGTCATACTCCCTGGTAGGTGTGGCTAACCTGTTACATCGTTTTCAATTAGTTTGTTTTCAATTAGGTCCATAATGTAGTTCCAACCAATAGTATTGTGTTACATTTGGAATTGCTATTCTCCAGATTCAACCTAGATTTTTCCCTCATACTGGCTTATCTTGTTGTCTTTCTTCTTCTAATTAAAGTTTCAAAGTTTAAACTTACATTTTAGCAGTTACAAGTCCAAATTAACATTAAAATTAAAATTAAAATACAAACACATGAATGAAATGGGCCACTAGTATCTGTGGTTATTTTGCAGTTACTGGTGGAGGTGTGTGTTTATTATTGTTTACTATGTTACCTTGGCCCACCTTTGCCAAGCTTTAAAACACAAAACCTTTAACATTCTACATATACAACAAACATAAGACAAAAATCAGTAACCATAAAATTTAGTACTCAGTGTTTATGACAAATGCTTTCGCCTACTAGCTTCTTCCGGGAGTAAGGTGAATAAGGAAGTTGAAAATCAAAGTTAGTGATTTATAAGCTTTAGTATTAATTTCAGCAACTCTTTTAAAAAAGCATTTTATGGAAGACGTGGAAACAAGAGTCTGGTCTGGAGGGTGAGCAATTAATCCCTGGAAAGGGGAAATTTCCTCACACTCCCATCTGTAACTTTGATGAATGATTATAACCCACTTCTCTTAAACTATCTCTTGCCAAAGAGAAAAATGGGGATTCAGACTTTCTGGAAGAAAAAAAGTGGCTACCAGTGTGGGAGAGGGTAACCAAGTTTCTTAAATAGTCATTCTGTCTTATTGGATTGTCCTTGGCTTTAGGAGATTTCAGAATTCCTTTTGGAATCCCCTTGCCATTTCTTTTTAAATGTCTGTTTACCTGTATTTTGTCGAGGCTGTTTATTTTGTTTCTTACCACAACTGGATGAGGAGTTAGAGAATTCCTTGGAGAAAAGGGATGAAAAATCTTAGAGAGTCTCTGTATCAGCTTACCCCTTTCATCACACGTTTTGATCACCTCTGCAACAGAGGGGACAAAAACTATATCTGTATCCAAAGGAAAAATTTTTAATTTTATTTTTAACATCATATGGGAGGTTTTAAGAATAAAGCCATGCAAACCTCCTCAAAATATTACCAGTGGCCATAGCACTGGAAAAAGCATCAACAGAGTCATACACAAATTGTATAAAATGTATAGTGAATTGAACAATAGAAGTAGTTAAATTATGTAAAGCAGATTTTTCCTGACAAGAAACTGCAGATAAAACAAGATAGTCTCAAATTAGTCAGAACAAACTAACATATGAGCCTGACAATTCAAAATTCTGAAAATCAAAGTTGCAGAACTGTACACTTTTTTTTCATACTGATCAATAAATACTGAATCATTCTATCTGCCTTTTTATGGTCTTGAGGAACTTTATATATCCATTATGCATATTTAGGGACAGTCAGCTGACTATCGGGAAAACACACATCCTCCAAAGCTGAGAGAACTGGATGAATAGGTGCAGGTTCTGGAAATTCCTTCTATAGCAGCTCATAGTATTTTCAATGGGACTGAAAACACTGGCACATTCTAGAAATAGTCAAAATGAAAAAAAGAACCATCCACAGGGAGAGTCACAAACTGAGCACTCCTCTTAGTCAAAATCAGAAATCTGAGAAGAAAATACCTGCACCTATCCCTACATCCTCCTGTCCAGATTCAGAATCTTGAATGTCTTCAGGAAAGGAGATATCCCTCTTTCTTTTACCAGCGATTACTTTCCAGAATGATCAGTAGCCTGAATTAAACCCTGAGCCACATTCAGTAAACTTCTGTCTAAGGAAATTTGAGGACGAGCAGATGCATGCTTAGTTTTCTGTTTCTTTTTGGCAGGAAAACTGGGACCAACAGTGTTATTAATGGTAGCAGCAGCTAGCCCAGCTCTAGGCACAACATTCTGACAAAACACCACACAGTAATTGAAACTGTAAATTTATTTAAGGACCTGGGTATGTGGGTAGATACAGCTTTGAGTTTTTTCTAATCATATCAACTAATTGGCTAATGACAGTTATAGAATTATAAGTTATATAAAAAGATGTATAACTTTTAGGAAATCAGAAATGATGAAATAATTGTTTGTTAGTTACATTAGACACAAACTTCAGTATGGAATAACAACATGGAAACCTTATAAGAAAACAAGCATGAGTAAACTGGAAATAGTACAGATGAAATATGCCAAGAGCATCCATGGATGTGAAAATTTAAGTTATCATGAAAGACTAAAATATCTGTACTTGTGCAGTGTCTCATACAGATATCTAAGAGTAGACCTTATTCAAATATATAGGGCATTTAGAGACAACAACCTCTGGGGATGTTTCGGGTTATCAAAAAGTAGTAGAGAATCATTAGACAACCTACTGTATGTAAACGATTCTATAGGAATGAGAACTGTGTACTGATTGGTTCTCCGAGAGAGGAGCTGATAAATGGAATAGCCTACCAAATTACATTAAAGCAAGCACTAGTTTAGATATTTTAAGAACAAACTGGACACTTATTATGGCAATAACTGTTTGGGTATATTGGCAGAATAGAACGGCATTATTGCCCATGCCTGAAATATTTGTATGTAAAACACAGAAGTCATCAATGTTTCTTCTTCCAGGATTGGCAAGAATGTCTCTCCCTTGCCCACTGAGGGGAACCAAACAGCTGCAGAGGACATGGCTAACCTCTGGTTCATAATGGCTGTAGATGCTACACCAGAGGGACTGAGGGTAAAAGATGAGTGGGCTGAGGTACAGCTAATGGCCCCAGCAGAGTCACCCACCTACAGCAAGATAAATTGATTGTCTGCTGTGATGGCAAAGGCTGTTTGCTTATTTTTTTCTTTTTGTGGCTGGAAGAAGAACTGACCATGGGACTGAGAGAGTGCTCCATGCTCAAGTCAAAAATGATGCCTCTTTCCTGGAGAAAGCAAGCAGCAAATGCAAAAAAAAAGAAAAGTTTTTAAAAGTCACTTTTTCCAAAAACAAACACAGCAAAGGTACTTTAAAACACTTTATCAGCCCCAGAAAATAAAATAAACACAATTTATCCACAGAAATAAATGGTTTACAGTTACTATAAACAACTTTTAAACTCACAAAAAAAGAGCACTCCTGCTTAAAAATACAGCCGTCTTATAACAGTCAGTTAAAACCAACCCCTAGCTTTAAAGTAACCTTCCTGAAGAGGAAAGTATTAATAATAAACAAAAATAATGTTTTTTTTCCCTAAAGGGAAAGTAACAATTTAATCAGTATCGGGGTCCACTTGATTTGTGGTTTAAACAAAAAAGGTTGAATATTAATAAGAAAAAATGTGGAGTTTTGAATTTTGGTAATGGTTTTGTAAATACAGATGTGAAACTGGGACACCAAATTTTATTGAAGAGGTCCAAATATAAAGACTTAGTAATTATTATTGAAAATAATTTAAGATTCAGAACCCATATCCAGAATATTAAACCTAAATCAATGAAAGTGCCAGGACTTATTACTAAGAACTTTGGCTCTAGGAATATGCAATTCTATAAAAATTGTTTATAGCAAATATTTGTCCAATAATTGAATGCAATATGCTGTTTTGTTATAAAATAATGGTGATTTGCTAATACTGGAGGGTATTTAATGCACATTTACAAAGAGAATATCATGGCTTGGTAACAATTCCTACTATTATAGGTTAAATAAACTCAGTCTCTATTCTGCTAGTTACAGTTACTTGAGAAGTAAACTGTGTTTAGCATACAAAGCCCTGACAAATGACAAGCAATGCTTATTGTTAAATGTTGAATTAACAGATGACGGAAGAAATACAATAGGTGTTGGATACACATTCAGAATTGATGGATGTAGAATGGTATTAAGGACCAGGTATCTATCACAATGGTACACATTGTGGAATAGATTATCCTTATTTGTAGGTCAATCAAAATCTATGTATTTATTTAAAAAGGCTTAAACTTGTGGGTAGATACTAAGGTATTCTCTGTTATTACTTAGTCTGTGCTTTAATTGGCCTATAGGCCTTAATTCAGCATTATTGATCTGCCTAGCAAAGGAACAGCACAAGCTAATAGTCAATCCTGAAAAGCCTCAGTGGCATGTACTCTTCAGCTACAGTAAATCTCAGAGGGCAGGTGCCCATACCTGTGTTTTAGTCAGCTTAGATCAAAGCTGCCAGACAGTTTGGGTACATGGAAGGTGCCCTGAAGCTTTGGCAGCTTATGTTTTCAGCAGGATATAACCACATACAGCTTAGGCTACTGCAACAGTGATCAATATGAAGAACATTTATAGTTGTCTTTAGTTTTTGATGCTAGTCTGAGTTCATGAGATGTCTTTGTTTCCTCATGGCATTTTTCAATTCCTTTAATAACTTCTTGATCTTATTCTTCATTTGAGAGGTTTTAAGAAGTTTTTTTTTTCTTTTACCATATAGTTTATTTATGGCTGCCTGCCACCATGCTGGTTTGCTCTTAAATTTACCATTTTGTTTTAATCTAGTTGGACAGCTAGGTTAATGGATTTAACCAAGTGAGAATAGAATCTGTTTGCATAACCACTTGCCGCATGAACATCTTGAGTAATACAGCTATTGTAAATTTTAGAATTTCATCACAGAATATTAGAAGGTTCATGCATTTGAAATTCTTGAATTCAGTGATATTTGCATCTGAATGTTTAGAGATTTTGAAGGAGAAGGTAACCAATTTGTGAAAAGACTTAATTGGTGGAGGGAATACCATGAAAATAGTATATGTAGATGCTAATATTTGTAAGGACCAAGTCAAAAATATTTTGCCTGCTTGTGGGTTCTTTGACAATTTAATCCAGGGAAGTTTTGTTTATGAATCAAAGAGTTTTGGGCATTTCCAGCATTTGAGGTATAGGATTTGCTGTTAATCATCAGGTAATTAAAGTCTTCCAGGTTGATGTAGATTCTGTTTATTGGGAATTCATCCAGAATATTTGGAAATCTAACATGGTTTTCAGGAAAAAATAGAGAGAGAGAATGTCCTGCAGCAGATAATCTGAAAATTGATCCTATTTTGTGTCATTTGGATCTCGATAAGTGTGTCTCTTGAAATCTGCCTCAGGGTAATGTGGTCTCTGACAAATATAGATGCACCACTACAGTTTCCATTGTTTTTAAATGCCTGATATGCACAAAACCCAAGTTTAGAGGGAGCGCTCTTTAAGCATTTAAATCAAGTTTCTGTAACAACATACACACACATGAATGTGCTTCAAATGCAGTACAGTCTCAATGTCAGATAAATGAAAGTTATGTACTTACCATAACATTAGATCTGTGTTGTCATATTCCATCCATCCCTCAACAGATGGGTCTCAGATCTGACCTTGGATCTGACTTCAGCAAGTTCAAATCTTCATATCCAGTGCTCAGGCTCCTACCCCTACCTATAATCCCTGTGCACAAAACATGCTACCTCAGATCGAGTTTGCCTGCCCAAAAAAAATTTAGAAGCACACAATGGAAACATAGTAATATATTTTACATGGAAAAGGAGAGTATCTATAATAAAAATAAGTGGAAGGACAGGCTTAACATTCAGGAGGCAAGGCAAGGTTGGTCAGCTAGATCCATCTCAAAATGAGAACATAATAGAGAAACATTACACATAAAAGGTAAGGAGGGGATGAAGGGAGATTAGCTGTAGAATGGGCAGAATACAGAACCACAGATCTAAAGTTATGGTAAGTACATAACTTTCATATCTGAAGTTGTCTTTTCCATCAATTCCTCAATAGATGGGACAGCGGTCCCAGCTATTTTTACACTTGGGCAGCCTCATGGAAGGATATGAACCAAAAGGAAGCTCTGGATGTAGACTGGGTATCCAATTTATAATCTGAGATGAAGGTATAGACCTTTGACTAGGTAGCTGCAGCACATATCTCATCAATTGGGACACTAGAAAAGAAGGCTGTAGAAGTAGCCACAAATCTGGTACAAAGAGGCTTAGGGATCAAAGGGAGTGATAAGATACTGCTTTTCCTAATTTGGTTTTAGAAAATGAGACAATAACTGATCAGATTTTCTGAAAGATTTTGTCAACTGTAAATAAAAACAGAACCGGCGCTGAACATATAACTAATGTAAGGTATACTCACCCTTGTTCAAGAAGTTTTTTGGAAGAAAACTGGCAAATTTATGGACTGATTAATGGGCAAGTTGGAAGCCACTTTAGGGAAATAAGATGGATTGGTTCTTAAGGACATTCCATCTTTATGAAGAACTAGATATGTGGATTTCTGAGGAGAGGGCATGTAATTCAGAAATTCTACTGCCACAAGTGACAGCCACCAAAAATAAAGTCTTCCATGATAGATTATTTTTTTTATTTCAGCTTTAGCAGTGGGTTCACAGGGAGGGCCTGACAGAAACTGCATAATACTTGCAATGTCCAATTGGGGAATTGGATCTCTAAGCAAGGGCAAAGAAGAAAGGTGCCCCACAGAAAGGCCTTGAATAATCAAAGAGAAGCTATGGCTGCATGTTCTTCCCCCATATGGAAATAAGAATTTGTGGCCAAATAAACCTTGACAGCAGAATAGCTGGCACCACATTAAAAAAGGTTTGCCAGAAAATCTAAATAGCAGGGTCAGGGGCTGAAAATGGGTCAGTGTTTTTCTCCATAACCGAAAAGAAAATCTTTTCCATTTGATCTTATATTATTTTCTTGTGGAAGGTTTTAGTAAGGAAGATAGAATGCAGACAATGGAAGGGGAAAACATGGACTATCAAACCATCATTGGAACTGGAGAAACCATGCTGTCAAGTTTGAAGATCTGAACATATGAGTGAGGTGACCTGGATGGGTGAGACAGTAAATCTGGATCCGAGCCTAGCTCAAAGGTAGGGTGAAGTAGATGAGGCCAGAGAAAGGGAAACTACACTTGTTGAAGGCAATAAGGGCTATGAGAATAACTTTCACCTTCAACACTGATGTTTTCTGTAGGAACCTTGAGACCAACTGTGTTCAGGAAATGGTATAAAGGCGTCCCCTGAGCCAGGGGTGCATTAGTGCATCCCATGGTGACTCCCACTCATGGGGTATTAGAGCAAAGAACTTGTCACGCTTGATGTTTACAGGAGATGCAAAGAGATCGTAACAAGACTGGCCCCAATGGCTGAAAATCTGCTCCATTAGCAATGGATTGCGGGACCACTCATGAGAGAGTAGAATGGATCTGCTTAACCTGTCCACAAGAATGTTGGGCTTCACTGGGATATGCATTGCTATATGAAAGCATCAAAAAGTTATTACCCATTGCCACACTCTCATGGCCTCTTGACACAAGGGGTAAGATCTGGTTCCTTCCTTTTTGTTGCTGCACCAAACCATAGTCATATTGTCTGTCTGAATAGATATCACACCCAAGGGGAGAGAGTCCTGAAAGGCCAGAAACACTGCTCTCATCTTCAAAATACTGACTTAAAGACTGCTTTCTGTTTGAGACCATGTCTCCCGAACAGTCCTTCCCAGATAATGCACTCCCACCTCAAATGGTTACTATGGCCTGTGGGGAAAGTAGAATGAAAGGTCACCCCTGCTGAAGATATGGAGAATTTATCCACCACTGTTATGTGATCTTTGCAAATGTTTGTGATGATGACTGGATGGGACATCTGATATTTGATCGAACATTGGACCACCAGAGACCACTGAAAGACTGGCATATGGAACCTAGCTAATGGGACCAACATAATGGAGCCAGCCATGGACCTCAAAAGATGAATAATTAACCTGGCCGGAGCCTTCTGGTAGGAATAGGGCAAGACTTGTGAGTTTTTTGGTGGAAGGACAAGATCCATTTTTGAACAAGTCTTGCTATTAGAGATCTTCTGTCTAAAAGTGCCCTGATGAATTCCATAGATTGAACTAGTTGCAGTTTGGATTTCTATAGATTGACTGTTATTCCCAAGTCATCACATGGATGGAGAAAAGAGTCCCTGGCTTGAATGAGTAGATCCCTGGAAGGTGCAGTGATGAACCAGTCATCAAAGTAGGGGAACACTTGGAACTTCGGCAGTTGTAGTCAGACTGCCACTACTGACATGCATTTGGAAAACACCCTGGTGGGGTTTATGGTGAGTCCAAAGGACAAAGTCCTGAATTGAAAGTGACTGGCTCCCAGATGGAAGTAGAGATATCTCCTGTATTGCCTGCTCATTTTTATGTGGTGGTACACATCCTGGAGATTTAGCGAGCACGTCCAATTATTTTTCCTCAACAGTGGAAGAATGGACTGAACCACGACCATGACTTCGGTCCGAAATTGGCCTTCAATCTACATTTCCTTTAGCATTAAAAAGAGCTTTGAGTAAATTCTGGAACATTTATGGACTCGTGGGACTTTTTTGGATGGCTCAACTGTTTAGAAGTTTTTTTATCTCTAAAATGGTTTCCTTTCTTTGTGGAAAGTTTTGTTGACCCTCCAATTTAGTCTAGGGTAAAGGAGAAAAGAGGTCTAACATAGCTCCTGGTATATAGTATTTAATGTATAAGGATAAATCAATGGAAGAAATTGTATTTAGCACTGAAACTGCTGCGACTATTATAATATTTTAAAATAATTAAATAGTAAAATGTGGACAAATAGCTCCTAGTTTGTAGTATTTAATATAAAATAAATAAAGTAGACCATATTTAAACACTAAAACTGTGGTTAGTGGTATAATTAAATAAAATTATTTAAAAGTAGAATTTGAAAGAAGCACTAAAACAATATACTGTAAAACTCCACCCTAATCATCTTATAAGCACAGTTTAAGGTCTATATTTGCATTTGTTCAGTATGTAGGGTTTCTGGGAGAGAAACTGAAACTGAAAGTATCTGCATCTGTTGAATGCAGTGTTGCATGATTATGTGGAAAACAGTACCCAAAGCAGATAAACTATGAAGAGGAACAAAAAGAAACAATAGAAAAAAACTGCTAGTGTTTTAGCCAATAATGTATACCTCTCAGAAGTATAAACAATATATTACTGACCCTCGGAAATCTAACACCCTGACCAAAACCCAGCTGAAAACAACAGGCAAGAGTAAAAATAGAGATACACAGGAAAAAAGAGTCAACTTCGTACTAGGGGGATACTTTGTAACACAGGAACAGCTAGGCGACTGCTGTTATACACATAGTAAAACAACTTTCAGACAAGCATACTGAAAAAATAATGAAATTTAGATTAACACAGTTTAAATAACAGAATGTACTGGGTCATTTCAAGTGCAAGTGAACACATGTATTTTCCTGCCTTTTTGATGATGTCTTGAGTTATGGCCATAATCATATCCACAGTTTAATGCATAGCACATCCAATGTAATTTAACTGCACTCTCGCCAAGAGTTATATCTGGTATTATTTGTGTATATATGTATAAATGTATGAGTATATACATGTTATATACAATTATATCTTTCCTTTAGTTCTGCTTAGTATTTTATAACTACATTGAAAGCAAGGCATTATAGCAGAAAAATAAATCAATCATTATTGAAAGTGTTAAGAATGTCAAATCAGTTTCAGAATGAGCCATGTAAAATTTACTGCAAAAAAGTCACTACACTAAGGAAGTATTTTCTTTTTTGGCCCTGCGATCTTGACCGTCTCTCTGACTACTGTGATCCTATCCACAGATAGTTGACCTTTTGGGACTGTCACATTGGTAATTAACAGGGTATTTTGTTTTTCTGTGAGCTATTGCTTTCTCCTATCTTCCCTGAAAAACACTAGAGGGTTGAATGCCCTCACTCTCATGGGTCACACAGTCTGTCAAGCAGCCCTGGCTGTCCCCCCAAAACACTCCCCTTAACAACTAATAAAAAACTGAGCACAATCTTTCTTTTCATTGTCCCAGGTTTCTCCAGCACCCAGGCCACTAACTGCCTCATCTCTTTCAATTTGTACTGTGCAGCTGGCTAGCTATGGCTGTTTTTGTAATACAGAGAAAATGACACAGCAAAGTGAGCACAAAGCTGCTACTACTCTGCCAAGGTGAGGCAAACCTTTCTCAGAAGAGCAGGGAGGGCATCAAATTCATTAACACTTTTTTTATTTTGTCTTACCTGCCTTTTTCCTGGGAACATGTGCATGGCATACAGTGTTACCACGCAGGATGATGGCATGCATACCCCCTTCCCATGCCATGCTAATAATCTTCCTGACATGCACTGCTTGGAGAGCACACACCTCAGAAGCTGAATCCCAGACATCATTAGCCATAACCCCCACACAGTAAAATGTACCCCAGTGTCTCCTAGGGAAAAGGAGCATACATTGGCCATTTAGTCTTACTTCACCTGGGTGACCTTCAAGTGACACGTCAGTCTTGGATTACTACTCCAGTAAGCATATATTAATAAATACATTGGAAGAGGAGCACTGTGGGTTTACATGAAGCACTAAGGTCATCCATACAATGTAGTTAAACTGAATCCACCTCTTATAGAGACCCCATAAGCAGTCATCATCACCCACAGAGTTTACTAGACAAGTAGGGAATGAAGCAGATTCCCAGGCCCTTCTTTTGTATGTCTCTCTCTCTCTCTCTCTCTCTCTCTCTCTCTCTCTCTCTCTCTCTCTCTCACTCACACACACACACACACACACACACTGCACATATACCTATGCACAATTTAGAATATATACATGATAATTAATATTACTATGCACATTAAACATTAACACTCCATTTACAGGAGTTGCTAGGGGCAGGATAACATAGCTCAAAGCTGTTAACCAGATTTGATTGCTTACTCAATAACCTTCTAGTCTGTTGTATAAATAGGGCAGGTAAGGATCACAGATAGTGCACGACTGTTTCACACAGTTGTGCATTAGTATTAGCTTTAGTGTGGTGTGGGAATAGGTAGATATAACTGGAACGTGCTTTAAAAATGGGCCATTTGATCTTAACTAAGATGACCAAGAACATTTTTAATAGGGTAATTCAAGATTTTTTTTCCATAAATCATTAGCAGACCGGAATTCCGCTGTGGCGACACCTAACCAGGAAAAGCCGAAAACAAACAAAGGCTGGAAAACAAAGGCTATTACAGATATGGATAAAAAGAGTAAGTTAATCCTATAGACAAGTTATAAGATGTTACTGGAGGAGAAGATGGTACGATGACTGGGATATCATTATCAGAGATGATTATAAAGGTATAAAAATGGCAGTGATGTTGGGAAATACAGGCATTAAAATAATAAGTTGCCTCAGAGATGAGTACGTTACAGGAGGGTAGGGGCAATGTGCTAGGGATCATGAGACAAATATGAGTGATGCAAGAGCTTGATGCATTAAAAACATGGTCAAAAGAAAATCCATTATTGCTATTGGATCATGTCTGTTTTCATCCAGTCTTCAAGAGCCTTCTCCTCCTCCTATGATTTGTTGAAAAGGGTACTTAGTGCTGCTGCCATGTCTGTAAGAATAATGACAATAGCAAATGTATTTTAGTAGACAGTACAAAGTATAAATTAAATGTTCAGTAATTAAGTAGAACATTAAGATATCAAATAGCTGACAGAGGATTGCACAGACATTTTACCTCACCTGCACTAAAATCACTGGCTAGTGACCACATAATCACGTTTATCAGCTGCAAAATTTCAGCACATGTACAAAATTAAAAAACAATCCCTGTGACTGAACACACCATACCTTCCACTTTTATACTGCCTTCCCATTCTGGAATGTTGATCTCTGCCATCATATCTTCAAGTATATTTGCTAGAGCTGTCCAGATGCACTGTTCCATTCTGTCAAAGTCTACAGGAGCTTTTCTCCCCGGGCCTCCACTGAAAACGGGCTTTCGGGCCCAGTGGACTTCCCCGGTTATCAAACTGGAAATAAATAAATAAATAAATAAATAAACTTTGCTGAAATCTAAAACTGTCACTTTTATTGAGCATGACACTGTATTTAACCTGATTATGAACCATACTGTTTGGTCTCTCTTGTCTGAAATGGCTTCCCATATGCAGTTTAAAGATCCTTCTCTATCTGTCCTTGAGAGCAGCAAGTCCCAAGTTACATACTACCAATTAGGTTTTACTACTAGCTGTTATGTGAATAAATGGAAACCTGTATAGTCAGTGTACACTAACTATAGAAAAGACCGTGACATGTTTCCTAAAGGAACAAGCAATGGGTCATCAGGGAGAATTCAATAAGCATAAGAAAGGGAAGAAAGATTATTCAGGAAAAAGGGGACTGGTAGAGTCAGTCAGGTATCAGACTTGGAATTAATTCAATTTAACTCAGAGAGAACTGGTAATGGAAGAAAAAATACTTAAGCAAATGGAGAATGATAGAGTTAACTGGGTGAAGGAGGATCTCCTAAGGCTAGTTTTCTTTAAAATCTCCATTCTCATTGTCATCCTGATTCCAAGCAAAATAAGTCTGACTGCAGAAAATGTCAAAGCAGGAGCAGTTCAGTTGAAAGAACTCAGACAAAACAGAGAGCTGGGCCAATAAAAGACAGAAGAAGTTCAGTATTACAAAATGCAATATAATACTGTTTTAGGGAGAGTAACGTTGAGTTTCTTTAAAATGGGAAAATCTGCTGCAACAACAATTGAATAGCAAAAAAGCTAAAGGTCATGAACATACTCAAAGTGATCCTCACAGTTCAGAGTGACAGAGATGCAACAATGCCAAGGATGTGATGATTCAATTATTAACTAGGTAAATGAAGTGT